>NC_092290.1:15587593-15734292 GCF_036320965.1 Panulirus ornatus | reverse complement strand
ATAATATAATGAATCACTGGAAAAATGGCCTCCTGACACTAAATACGATATGGGGTAGCAATATAGCATTTTCAGATCATTCTACAAGCATTTCTAATAGTATTAAAGCCAAAAGAGATATTAACCTATGAAATACAGCTAGAGATTATCAAAAGATCACCAAATAATCAGGGTGCTTGAGAGCTTACCCCTGCATATAACATCAACAAGTCCAGCACCTATACCACCCTCTCCTCATGCAACCCTGTAATTCTCGACAATTGCCTGACATCTGCCTCTCCTAATGCATAAAAATACAGATTGCATTGGTGAGTATATTCATATTCATATATATAGCTGTGGTTTTGGTGCATTACACATGACAGTTCAAGTACAGATGTGAGTGGATGTGGCCTTTCTTCAACTGTTTCCTGGTGCTACCTCGCTGACGCAGGGGGTGGCAATGCTGTTTCCTGTGGGGCGGGGTGGCACCAGGAATGGATGAAAGCGAGCAAGTATCAATAGATTAGTATTAACTGATTTGCATATAAAAGAGAGACTTTTGGATGTAAATCTGCAGAGAGGGGCAACCGGTGGAATATTTGATAATATCTTGTGGAGGTGAAGGTGAAGATTTATTTGCACAGGTTTTCAAAAACGAGGAGACAATGTTAGGGAGATGAGAGTGGTGACAGTACGTAAGCTTGGAAACGAGATTTTTTGTGAAGAAATACCAGGAGAGATTTAGTGCATAATGGCAAAAAGTGACAGCAAATGACGTGAGGGGAGTGGGAAGAATGGGAGGTATTTAGGGAAGTAGTGATGGCATATGCAAGAGATGCATGTGGCACACAAAATGGGAGGTAGGTAGATTAAAAAGAGTAGTGAGTGGTAGTAAAGTTGCTAATGAAAGAGGAGAGAGAGGCATTTAGGGAGCACTCACAAGGGAGGAGTGCAAATGATTAGAAGTAAAAGAGAAAGTGGCAGGAGGCTAAGAGGAAGGTGCAGGGGTTGAAAAAGAAGGCAAATGAGAGTTGGGTTGAAAGTATTATCAAACTTTAGGGAGAATAAAAAGATGTTTTGGAAGGAGGTAAATAAAGTGTGAAAGACATGAGAACAAATGAGGATGTCGGTGAAGGGAGCAAAAGGGGAAGTGATAACAGGTAGAGATGGAATGAGGAGATGGAGTGAGTATTCTAAGGGATTGCTAAATTAGTTTGATGATAGAGTGGCAGATGCAGGGTGTTTTGATTGGGGTGGCATGTGAAGAGAGAATCAAGGAGAATGCTTTGGTGGAAAGAGAAGAGGTGGTGAAAACCTTGCAAAAAGAGAAGGTGGTGTAAACCTTGTGGAAGATGAAATCTGCCAAGGCAGCGGGACTGGATGGTATTGCAAGTGAATTTTTGTAAGAAAGGGGGTGACTGTGTTGTTGACTGGAGTGGTAAGAATATTCAATTTAAGTATGGATCATGGTAAAGACCCTGAGGATCGGAGGAATGCATGTAGAAAGCCACTGTATAAAGGCAAAGGGGATAAAGGTTGAGTACACCTGGAATATTGTATGGGAGGGTAATAACTGAGAGGATGAAGGCATGTACAGAGCATCAGATGCATACTTTGAAGAATGTATGTGAGAAATACTTAAGAAAAACAAACAAATGGATTTGTATGTGGCATTTATGAATCTGGAGAAGGCATATGATAGGGTATAAAGATGCTTTGTGGAAGGTCTTAAGAATAAATGGTATAGGAGGTAAGCTGCTAGAAGCAGTCAGAAGCTTTGTCAAGGGTGTAAGGCACGTGTATGAGTGAAAGTCTGTCTGCAGCAGGGGTATATGATGTCACCATGGTTGTTTAATTTGTTTATGGATGAGGTGGTTAGGGAGGATAATGCAAGAATTTGGGAGAGAGGGGTGAGAATGCAGTCTGTTGGAGATGAGAGGGCCTGGGAAGTGAGCCAATTTTCGTTCACCGATGATACAGCATTGGCGCCTGATTCGAGTGAGAAACTGCAGAAGCTGGTGATTCAGTTTGGAAAAGTGTGTGAAAGGAGAAAGTTGAGAGTAAATGTGAATAAGAGCAAGGTTATTAGGATCAGCTTGGTGGAGGGGCAAGTAGGTTGGGGTGTAAGTTTGAACGGAGAAAAATTGAAGAAAGTGAAGTATTTTAGATACCTGGGAGTGGACTTGGGAGCTAACAGAGCCATGGAAGAGGAAATGAGTCGTACAGTGGGGGAGGGGGCAAAGGTTCTGGGAGCGATGAAGAATGTGTGGAAAGAGAGAATGCTATCTCACGAGAGGAAAAATGGGTGTGTTTGAAGGAAAAGTAGTTCCAACAACATCATACAGTTGCGAGGCATGGGCTATACATATGGTTGTATCTATAATAACAAGGCAAGAATCAAATGCTTTGTTTAATCATGTTAAAAATTATGACCATTGTATTGACTGGAGTAATATCAATTAAATTATTAATAACTCCTTTACCACGAAAAATATCATTGAATCTTCTATTATCATATATGCAAAGAACTGTAGCATTAATATTAGTGAAGGTTTATCCCTTGGGACTGGGGAGAAGGAACACTTCTCACAAATTCCCTGCATGTCATAGAAGGTGACTAAAGTTGCTGGAAACAAAGGGTTGAAAACCCTCCCCAAATTATATTTTAATTTCTAAAAGCTAGTACTGTATTGCATACAGAAGAATATATAAATTTCAATAATTAGATTGCAAACCCTTAATTTCTCCAATTCAAAAGACCATTAAAATAGCATTAAATAAGACTTTTGGGTAAGAATTTTCATATTTCAACATTCATCCCATAAATGTCAAATGACAATTTTTGCTACTGCAATAAGGACAAAAAGAATAATGTCAATAAATTTTCTGTTTCCCATTAGAAAATGAAAGAAATACAGGTGGTTAAGGATATTTACAAATAAGTGAGCTAACACAACCTATATGACCATGGTTTAAAGTTACTGAATAAATATCCTAGTGGAGGAAGGGTGGAGGCTGAATTGTGGGTGAGTCTCATGATGCAAATTTTGTAACACATCACTATTCATGAAAGAAATACAATGTAAAAGCCTGCTACCATAATTTAAAACCACTGAAGCTAATGTATAAATACTCCCAACAGAGGCTGGCACAGTACTGATGTTAGCACATGTACATATCCCTGGTGGGGATAAAGGAACCATGGAGGAAGGAAGGATGGTGTGGTAACAGGATGAGCCTCATGATGCAAATTCACTAAATGATACTCATCATTCTCTATGGTTATATTTACAGAGAATCTAAATATAGTATCTACACACATTTATGTTTATCTACATATATATTTACACTCACAATTGCTTTCTGAGAGCGATAGTCTCTGAAGAAAGTATGTAAAGGGACCAAGGTAACATTTAGCAGCCATGCAGATATCAAACTATTGGTTGGGCATTAAACAAATCCTGCAAAACTTAGCAATCATGTAAAGACTCCAACTACTCAAATGAAAGTCTTCATGTGAGGACTCACAGCATCTACATGTTAAAAATATCTCAGTCAATATCTAAACAATCTTTCATATTTGTCAATCTAGGTGCTCTAGCCCCTCTCCCCATCAGGACTGGTGCCAGTCAAGTGGTATACAACTGGTGGCTTATATACATCTGCTCAGAATGCCAAAATCCCATAACTAGAAAGAACAACTCCATCAGATGCTCCAGTTGCCTTCAGTGGTCCACCTACCACCTATACTGCACACCATTCATATCCATAAAAGACTACACAGAGCTGCAGGCATGCAGCAACCACTCAAAAGCATCCAAGCATCCTCCCTAATTCACACAAAATACAAACATCTAACAAGCAAGATCACAATAAACACATTCTGCAAAAACCTCACCAAATTACTCTGAAGAAACCCATTCACACACCAAACGTTTTACAACTTAAAACCAATGATACCAAAATCAAGCACACAGAAGTATTCAACCTATTCCAAGAACATAACATGTAAAAAGCCCTCAACCAATTAATCAGACAGACTTACACCTATGGCAAAGCCCCCTCCCTTCTGTAAATACAAAACCCTACGAAAAGTCAGACAACATAGACAATAATGAGGAAATCATAAAAATCAAAAACTGCAACAACACTCAGTCTAAAACAGAGATCAGGAACATTGACAAAACTCTTGAAACAGTTAGTCCATTTCAATATAACTGCAGAAAACTTACTACATCATGATAAACACCTACACAAATCCCCTCTCAGATAAAAACCCTAGTTACAAAAAGGACCAATACACTCAACACCTATCTATGTGGATATTTCAATATACACCACCCTGCATGGTTTAACACTAACATCCAAGATCCTTAAGGTGGAACACTCATAAACCAACTGAATTCTTTCAGTATCCTAAACCTACAACACCACCATACAATCATACTCCCAATCCATCACCTCCAGCAGCCAACCATACTAGACATTACCTTTTGCAAACATGGACCACCTGTGCAGTGGCAACAACATAATCAACGAAAATAGGAGGTAATGATACTGCAACTGAGTTAAAATTCAGTGCCTGAAGGGGTTACTCTATTTTTCTGAAGTACCCACATCTCGCCCTTCTTTCTCATGGTGATCTTGTTAGTACACCCTTAGGAGTGGAATGAAAGGGGACAGCCCTGCTCAACTCCATCATAGCAATGGTTTTGAAACAGGCAAACACAATGTGTACTGATATTTTATTAAAACTGGATAATCTAAGGGCCCTGATGCCTCTAGAAAACAATGCAATGGAGTCCACCAGTTATGCTGTGTAGTAAAAGGGGCACGTGATAGAGGGTTATGGCTCTGAATGTTAATGGGATAACCAGAGAGAGTAAAAGAAGGGAGAAATTTAAA
The DNA here is from genome assembly GCF_036320965.1 of Panulirus ornatus. Lineage (NCBI taxonomy): Eukaryota > Metazoa > Arthropoda > Malacostraca > Decapoda > Palinuridae > Panulirus > Panulirus ornatus. The sequence goes on along the minus strand of NC_092290.1, from coordinate 15,729,405 downwards.
AGTCAGAGTTTGGATATGACAGGGATTGAAGAAGCCCATATCCAACAGGGTTATGGATTGAAAATAGAAATGATGAATGCAAGTTATGGGAGGTTATCAAAACGTGGAAAGAGAAGTATTATGGACAGGAATGAATGAAAACTATCTGGGAAGAGGGAAATAGGGATGTGATTATGTGCTATCACTGGGAGTATGGAAAGGTGTTACATGTCACAGATGGAATGAATTACAATAGTGTGGGTGAAAGGAAAGACTGAAATTGTGAAGTATGTATGGGTATGTGTATATGCACCTGTGAATATGATGACTGTGCAAGGTAAGGATGAAATGAAGTATTTCAGGAGAAATCTGAATGAATGTATAAATGTGTTTGAGAAGGAGAGAAACGTGACTGTAATGAGTGATATAAATGTGAAGGTGAGATGAAAAGAAATTTGCAAGATAGTTGGTAAATTGGGACAGCATGGAGTCAATAAGAATGGAAGTTAACAAGAATGGGAGTTATCTTGAGGATGTCTTTTTTTTCAGAAAACTTTTGTCGCTGTCTCCCACGTTAGCAAGGTAGCACAAGGAAACAGACGAAAGAATGGCCCAACCCACCCACATACACATGTATATACATACACGTCCACACACGCAAATATAACTACCTATACATCTCAACGTATACATATATATACACACACACATACATACATATATATACACATGCACATAATTCATACTGTCTGCCTTCATTCATTCCCATCGCCACCCTGCCACACATGAAATAACAAACCCCTTCCCCCGCATGTGTGCGAGGTAGTGCTAGGAAAAGGCTACAAAGGCCACATTCGTTCACACTCAGTCTCTAGCTGTCATGTAATAATGCAATAAAACCACAGCTCCCTTTCCATATCCAGGCCTCACAGAACTTCCCATGGTTTAACAGAAGCGCTTCACATGCCCTGATTCAATCCATTGACAGCATGTCCACCCCGGTATACCACATTGTTCCAATTCACTCTATTCCTTGTACGCCTTTCACCCTCCTGCATGTTCAGGCCCCGATCACTCAAAATCTTTTTCACTCCATCTTTCCACTTCCAATTGGGTCTCCCACTTCTCGTTCCCTCCACCTCTGACACATATATCCTCTTGGTCAATCTTTCCTCACTCATTCTCTCCATGCGAATAAACCATTTCAAAACACCCTCTTCTGCTCTCTCAACCACACTCTTTTTATTACCACACATCTCTCTTACCCTATAATTACTTACTCAATCAAACCACCTCATACCATATACTGTCCTCAAACATCTCATTTCCAGCACATCCACCCTCCTCCGCACAGCTCTATCTATAGCCCACGCCTCGCAACCATATAACATTGCTGGAATCACCATTCCTTCAAACATACCCATTTTTGCTTTCCGAGATAATGTTCTCGACTTCCACACATTCTTCAACGCTCCCACCTCCCCTCCTCCACCCTATGATTCACTTCCACTTCCATGGTTCCATCCGCTGCCCAATCCACTCCCAGATATCTAAAACACTTCACTTCCTCCAGTTTTTCTCCATTCAAACTTACTTCCCAATTGACTTGTTCCTCAACCCTACTGTACCTAATAACCTTGCTCTTATTCACATTTACTCTCAGCTTTCTTCTTTCACACACTTTACCAAACTCAGTCACCAGCTTCTGCAGTTTCTCACATGAATCAGCCACCAGTGCTGTATCATCAGCGAACAACAACTGACTCACTTCCCAAGCTCTCTCATCCGCAACAGACTGCATACTTGCCCCTCTTTCCAAAACTCTTGCATTCACCTCCCTAACAACTCAATCCATAAACAAATCAAACAACCATGGAGACATCACACACCCCTGCCGCAAACCAACATTCACTGAGAACCAATCACTTTCCTCTCTTCCTACACATACACATTCCTTACATCCTCGATAAAAAGTTTTCACTGCTTTTAACAACTTGCCTCTCATACCATATATTCTTAATACTTTCCACAGAGCATCTCTATCAACTCTATCATATGCCTTCTCCAGATCTATAAATTTTTTTTTTTCTTTTTTTTTTTTTGCTTTGTCGCTGTCTCCCGCGTTTGCAAGGTAGCGCAAGGAAACAGACGAAAGAAATGGCCCAACCCACCCCCATACACATGTATATACATACGTCCACACATGCAAATATACATACCTACACAGCTTTCCAAGGTTTACCCCAGACGCTTCACATGCCCCGATTCAATCCACTGACAGCACGTCAACCCCGGTATACCACATCGCTCCAATTCACTCTATTCCTTGCCCTCCTTTCACCCTCCTGCATGTTCAGGCCCCGATCACTCAAAATCTTTTTCACTCCATCTTTCCACCTCCAATTTGGTCTCCCTCTTCTCCTCGTTCCCTCCACCTCCGACACATATATCCTCTTGGTCAATCTTTCCTCACTCATTCTCTCCATGTGACCAAACCATTTCAAAACACCCTCTTCTGCTCTCTCAACCACGCTCTTTTTATTTCCACACATCTCTCTTACCCTTACGTTACTTACTCGATCAAACCACCTCACACCACACATTGTCCTCAAACATCTCATTTCCAGCACATCCATCCTCCTGCGCACAACTCTATCCATAGTCCACGCCTCGCAACCATACAACATTGTTGGAACCACTATTCCTTCAAACATACCCATTTTTGCTTTCCGAGATAATGTTCTCGACTTCCACACATTCTTCAAGGCTCCCAGAATTTTCGCCCCCTCCCCCACCCTATGATCCACTTCCGCTTCCATGGTTCCATCCGCTGCCAGATCCACTCCCAGATATCTAAAACACTTCACTTCCTCCAGTTTTTCTCCATTCAAACTCACCTCCCAATTGACTTGACCCTCAACCCTACTGTACCTAATAACCTTGCTCTTATTCACATTTACTCTTAACTTTCTTCTTTCACACACTTTACCAAACTCAGTCACCAGCTTCTGCAGTTTCTCACATGAACCAGCCACCAGTGCTGTATCATCAGCGAACAACAACTGACTCACTTCCCAAGCTCTCTCATCCCCAACAGACTTCATCCTTGCCCCTCTTTCCAAAACTCTTGCATTCACCTCCCTAACAACCCCATCCATAAACAAATTAAACAACCATGGAGACATCACACACCCCTGCCGCAAACCTACATTCACTGAGAACCAATCACTTTCCTCTCTTCCTACACGTACACATGCCTTACATCCTCAATAAAAACTTTTCACTGCTTCTATAAATGCTCCATACAAATCCATTTGCTTTTCAAAGTATTTCTCACATACATTCTTCAAAGTAAACACCTGATCCACACATCCTCTACCACTTCTGAAACCACACTGCTCTTCCCCAATCTGATGCTCTGTACACGCCTTCACCCTCTCAATCAATACCCTCCCATATAATTTCCCTGGAATACTAAACAAACTTATACCTCTGTAATTTGAGCACTCACTTTTATCCCTTTTGCCTTTGTACAATGGCACTATGCAAGCATTCCTCCAATCCTCAGGCACCTCACCATGAGTCATACACACATTAAGTAACCTTACCAACTAGTCAATGGATTGAACCAGGGCATGTGAGGCATCTGGGGCAAACCATGGAAAGTTCTGTGGGGCCTGGATGTGGAAAGGTAGCTGTGGATTCGGTGCATTATTACATGACAGCTAGAGACTGAGTGTGAACGAATGGGGCCTTTGTTGTCTTCCTAGCGCTACCTCGCGCACATGAGGGGGGAGGGGGTTGTTATTTCATGTGTGGCAGGGTGGCGATGGGAATGAATAAAGGCAGACAGTATGAATTATGTACATGTGTATATATGTATATATCTGTGTGTGTATATATATGTATACGTTGAGATGTATAGGTATGTATATTTGCATGTGTGGACTTGTATGTATATACATGTGTATGTGGGTGGGTTGGGCCATTCTTTTGTCTACTTCCTTGCGCTATCTCGCTAACGCGGGAGACAGCGACAAAGCAATACAAAATTAAAAATAATAAACCAGTCAAAAATACAGTCACCCCCTTTTTCAATAAATTCCACTACAATACCATCCAAACCCACTGCCTTGTCGGCTTTCATCTTCTGCAAAGCTTTTACTACCTCTTCTCTGTTTACCAAATCATTTTCCCTAACCCTCTCACTTTGCACACCACCTCGACCAAAACATCCTATATCTGCCACTCTATCATCAAACACATTCAACAGACCTTCAAAATACTCACTCCATCTCCTTACATCACCACTACTTGTTATCATCTCCCCATTAGCCCCATTCACTGAAGTTCCCATTTGTTCCCTTGTCTATAATATGCACTTTATTTACCTCCTTCCAAAACATCTTTTCATTCTCCCTAAAATTTAATGATACTCTCTCACCCCAACTCTCATTTGCCCTCTTTTTCACCTCTTGCACCTTTCTCTTGACCTCCTGCCTCTTTCTTTTATACATCTCCCACTCATTTGCATTATTTCCCTGCAATAATCCTCTAAATGCATCTCTCTTCTCTTTCACTAATAATCTTACTTCTTCATCCCACCACTCACTACCCTTTCTAATCTGCCCACCTCCCACACTTCTCATGCCACAAGCATCTTTTGTGCAAGCCATCACTGCTTCCCTAAATACATCCCATTCCTCCCCCACTCCCCTTACCTCCTTTGTTCTCACCTTTTCCATTCTGCACTCAGTCTCTCCTGGTATTTCCTCACACAAGTCTCCTTCCCAAGCTCACTTACTCGCACCATTCTCTTCACCCTAACATTCTCTCTCCTTTTCTGAAAACCTCTACAAATCTTCACCTTCGCCTCCACAAGACAATGATCAGACAGCACATTAACATCGAAAAGTCCCTCTTTCGCGCGCCTATCAATTAACACGTAATCTGATAACGCTCTCTGGCCATCTCTCCTACTTACATAAATATACTTATGTATATTTCTCTTTTTAAACCAGGTATTCCCTATCACCAGTCCTATTTCAGCACATAAATTAACAAGCTCTTCACCATTTCTATTTACAATACTGACCACCCCATGTACACCAATTATTCCCTCAACTGCTACGTTACTCACCTTTGCATTCAAATCACCCATCACTATAACCCAGTCTCGTACATCAAAACTATTAACACAATCACTCAGCTGCTCCCAAAACACTTGCCTCTCATGATCTTTCTTCTCATGCCCAGGTGCATATGCACCAATAATCACCCATCTCTCTCCATCCACTTTCAGTTTTACCCATATCAATCTAGAGTTTACTTTCTTACACTCTATCACACACTCCCACCACTCCTGTTTCAGGAGTAGTGCTACTCCTTCCCTTGCTCTTGTCCTCTCACTAACCCCTGACTTTACTCCCAAGACATTCACAAACCACTCTTCCCGTTTAGCTTCGTTTCACTCAGAGCCAAGTCATCCAGGTTCCTTTCCTCAAACATACTACCTATCTCTCCTATTTTCTCATCTTGGTTACATCCACACACATTTAGACACCCCAATCTGAAACTTCGAGGAGGATGAGTACTCCCCGTGTGACTCCTTCTGTTTCCCCTTTTAGAAAGTTAAAATATAAGAAGAGGAGGTTTTCCAGCCCCCCGCTCCCGTCCTCTTTAGTCGCCTTCTACAACACGTGAGGAATGCGTGGGAAGTATTCTTTCTCCCCTATCCCCAGGGATAATATATATTTCTATTTATTTATTTTATGTAAGGTAAACCATGGAAAGCTGTGTAGGTATGTATATTTGCGTGTGTGGACGTATGTATATACATGTGTATGGGGGGGGGGGGTTGGGCCATTTCTTTCGTCTGTTTCCTTGCGCTACCTCGCAAACGCGGGAGACAAAAAAAAAAAAAAAAAAAAAAAAAAAAAAAAAAATGTAAGGCATGTGTACGTGTAGGAAGAGAGGAAAGTGATTGGTTCTCAGTGAATGTAGGTTTGCGGCAGGGGTGTGTGATGTCTCCACGGTTGTTTAATTTGTTTATGGATGGGGTTGTTAGGGAGGTGGATGTAAGGGTTTTGGAAAGAGGGGCAAGAATGAAGTCTGTTGTGGATGAGAGAGCTTGGGAAGTGAGTCAGTTGTTGTTCGCTGATGATACAGCGCTGGTGGCTGATTCATGTGAGAAACTGCAGAAGCTGGTGACTGAGTTTGGTAAAGTGTGTGAAAGAAGAAAGTTAAGAGTAAATGTGAATAAGAGCAAGGTTATTAGGTAGAGTAGGGTTGAGGGTCAAGTCAATTGGGAGGTAAGTTTGAATGGAGAAAAACTGGAGGAAGTAAAGTGTTTTAGATATCTGGGAGTGGATCTGGCAGCGGATGGAACCATGGAAGCGGAAGTGAATCATAGGGTGGGGGAGGGGGTGGAAATCCTGGGAGCCTTGAAGAATGTGTGGAAGTCGAGAACATTATCTTGGAAAGCAAAAATGGGTATGTTTGAAGGAATAGTGGTTCCAACAATGTTGTATGGTTGTGAGGCGTGGGCTATGGAAAGGGTTGTGCGCAGGAGGATGGATGTGCTGGAAATGAGTTTGAGGACAATGTGTGGTGTGAGGTGGTTTGATCGAGTAAGTAATGTAAGGGTAAGAGAGATGTGTGGAAATAAAAAGAGCGTAGTTGAGAGAGCAGAAGAGAGAGTGTTTTGAAATGGTTTGGGCACATGGAGAGAATGAGTGAGGAAAGATTGACCAAGAGGATATATGTGTCGGAGGTGGAGGGAACGAGGAGAAGTGGGAGACCAAATTGGAGGTGGAAAGATGGAGTGAAAAAGATTTTGAGTGATCGGGGCCTGAACATGCAGGAGGGTGAAAGGCGGGCAAGGAATAGAGTGAATTGGATCGATGTGGTATACCGGGGTTGACATGCTGTCAGTGGATTGAATCAGGGCATGTGAAGCGTCTGGGGTAAACCATGGAAAGCTGTGTGGGACCTGGATATGGAAAGGGAGCTGTGGTTTCGGGCATTATTGCATGACAGCTAGAGACTGAGTGTGAACGAATGAGGCCTTTGTTGTCTTTTCCTAGCGCTACCCCGCACACATGAGGGGGGAGGGGGATGGTATTCCATGTGTGGCGAGGTGGCGATGGGAATGAATAAAGGCAGACAGTGTGAACTGTGTGCATGGGTATATATGTATGTGTCTGTGTGTGTATATATATGTGTACATTGAGATGTATAGGTATGTATATTTTGCGTGTGTGGACGTGTGTGTATATACATGTGTATGAGGGTGGGTTAGGGCCATTTCTTTCGTCAGTTTCCTTGCGCTACCTCGCAAACGCGGGAGACAGCGACAAAGCAAAATAAATAAATAAAATAAATTATTTTATTTTGCTTTGTCGCTGTCTCCCGCGTTTGCGAGGTAGCACAAGGAAACAGACGAAAGAATGGCCCAACCCACCCACATACAATGTATATACATACACGTCCACACACGAAAATATACATACCTATACATCTCAATGTACACATATATATACACACACAGACATATACATATATACACATGTACATAATTCATACTGTCTGCCTTTATCTATTCCCATCGCCACACATGGAATAACAACACCCTCCCCCTCATGTGTGCGAGGTAGCGCTGGGAAAAGGCAACAAAGGCCCCATTTGTTCACACTCAGTCTCTAGCTGTCATGTAATAATGCAACGAAACCACAGCTCCCTTTCCACATCCAGGCCCCACACAACTTTCCATGGTTTACCCCAGACGCTTCACATGCCCTGGTTCAATCCATTGACAGCACGTCGACCCCGGTATACCACATCGTTCCAATTCACTCTATTCCTTGCACGCCTTTCACCCTCCTGCATGTTCAGGCCCCGATCACTCAAAATCTTTTTCACTCCATCTTTCCACCTCCAATTTGGTCTCCCACTTCGCCTCGTTCCCTCCACCTCTGAGACATATATCCTCTTGGTCAATCTTTCCTCACTCATTCTCTCCATGTGACCAAACCATTTAAAAACACCCTCTTCTGCTCTCTCAACCACACTCTTTTTATTTCCACACATCTCTCTTACCCTGTTATTACTTACTCGATCAAACCACCCCACACCACATATTGTCCTCAAACATCTCATTTCCAGCACATCCACCCTCCTCTGCACAACTATATCCATAGCCCATGCCTCGCAACCATACAACATTGTTGGAACCACTATTCCTTCAAACATACCCATTTTTGCTTTCCGAGATAATGTTCTTGACTTCCAAACATTCTTCAAGGCTCCCAGAATTTTTGCCCTCTCCCCCATCCTATGATTCACTTCTGCTTCCATGGTTCCATTCGCTGCCAGATCCACTCCCAGATATCTAAAACACTTTACTTCCTCCAGTTTTTCTCCATTCAAACTTACCTCCCAATTGACTTGACCCTCAACCCTACTCTACCTAATAACCTTGCTCTTATTCACATTTACTCATAAGTTTCTTCTTTCACACACTTTACCAAACTCAGTCACCAGCTTCTGCAGTTTCTCACATGAATCAGCCACCAGTGCTGTACCATCAGCGAACAACAACTGACTCACTTCCCAAGCTCTCTCATCCACAACAAACTGCATACTTGCCCCTCTTTGCAAAACTCTTGCATTCACCTCCCTTACAACCCCATCCATAAACAAATTAAACAACCATGGAGACATCACACACCCCTGCCGTAAACCTACATTCACTGAGAACCAATCACTTTCCTCTCTTCCTACATGTACACATGCCTTACATCCTCGATAAAAACTTTTCACTGCTTCTAACAACTTGCCTCCCACACCATATATTCTTAATACCTTCCACAGAGCATCTCTATCAACTCTATCATATGCCTTCTCCAGATCCATAAATGCTACATACAAATCCATTTGCTTTTCTAAGTATTTCTCACATACATTCTTCAAAGGAAACACCTGATCCACACATCCTCTACCACTTCTGAAACCACACTGCTGTTCCCCAATCTGATGCTCTGTACATGCCTTCACCCTCTCAATCAATACCCTCCCATATAATTTACCAGGAATACTCAACAAACTTATACCTCTGTAATTTGAGCACTCACTCTTATCCCCTTTGCCTTTGTACAATGGCACTATGCACGCATTCCGCCAATCCTCAGGCACCTCATCATGAGTCATACATACATTAAATAACCTTACCAACCTGTCAACAATACAGTCACCCCCTTTTTTAATAAATTCCACTGCAATACCATCCAAACCTGCTGCCTTGCCAGCTTTCATCTTCCGCAAAGCTTTCACTACCTCTTCTCTGTTTACCAAATCATTTTCCCTAACCCTCTCACTTTGCACACCACCTCGACCAAAACACCCTATATCTGCCACTCTATCATCAAACACATTCAACAAACCTTCAAAATACTCACTCCATCTCCTTCTCACATCACCACTACTTGTTATCACCTCCCCATTTGCGCCCTTCACTGAAGTTCCCATTTGCTCCCTTGTCTTACGCACTTTATTTACCTCCTTCCAGAACATCTTTTTATTCTCCCTAAATAGGAGGAAAGTGATTGGTTCTCAGTGAATGTAGGTTTGCGGCAGGGGTGTGTGATGTCTCCATGGTTGTTTAATTTGTTTATGGATGGGGTTGTTAGGGAGGTAAATGCAAGAGTTTTGGAAAGAGGGGCAAGTATGAAGTCTGTTGGGGATGAGAGAGCTTGGGAAGTGAGTCAGTTGTTGTTTGCTGATGATACAGCGCTGGTGGCTGATTCATGTGAGAAACTGCAGAAGCTGGTGACTGAGTTTGGAAAAGTGTGTGGAAGAAGAAAGTTAAGAGTAAATGTGAATAAGAGCAAGGTTATTAGGTACAGTAGGGTTGAGGGTCAAGTCAATTGGGAGGTGAGTTTGAATGGAGAAAGCCTGGAGGAAGTGAAGAGTTTTAGATATCTGGGAGTGGATCTGGCAGCGGATGGAACCATGGAAGCGGAAGTGGATCATAGGGTGGGGGAGAGGGCGAAAATTCTGGGGTCCTTGAAGAATGTGTGGAAGTCGAGAACATTATCTCGGAAAGCAAAAATGGGTATGTTTGAAGGAATAGTGGTTCCAACAATGTTGTATGGTTGCGAGGCGTGGGCTATGGATAGAGTTGTGCGCAGGAGGATGGATGTGCTGGAAATGAGATGTTTGAGGACAATGTGTGGTGTGAGGTGGTTTGATCGAGTAAGTAACGTAAGGGTAAGAGAGATGTGTGGAAATAAAAAGAGCGTGGTTGAGAGAGCAGAAGAGGGTGTTTTGAAATGGTTTGGGCACATGGAGAGAATGAGTGAGGAAAGATTGACCAAGAGGATATATGTGTCGGAGGTGGAGGGAACGAGGAGTAAAGGGAGACCAAATTGGAGGTGGAAAGATGGAGTGAAAAAGATTTTGTGTGATCGGGGCCTGAACATGCAGGAGGGTGAAAGGAGGGCAAGGAATAGAGTGAATTGGAGCGATGTGGTATACCGGGGTTGACGTGCTGTCAGTGGATTGAATCAAGGCATGTGAAGCGTCTGGGGTAAACCATGGAAAGCTGTGTAGGTATGTATATTTGCGTGTGTGGACGTATGTTTATACATGTGTATGGCGGTGGGTTGGGCCATTTCTTTCATCTGTTTCCTTGCGCTACCTCGCAAACGCGGGAGACAGCAAAAAAAAAAAAAAAAAAAAAAAAAAAAATATATATATATATATATATATATGGGGAGTAAAGTTAGGGGTTAGTGAGAGGACAAGAGCAAAGGAAGGAGTAGCAAGAGTATGTGATAGAATGTAAGAAAGTAAATTCTCGATTAATATGGGTAAAACTGAAAGTTGATGGAGAGAGGTGGGTGATTATTGGTGCATATGCACCTGGGCATGAGAAGAAAGATCATGAGAGGCAAGTGTTTTGGGAGCAGCTGAATGAGTGTGTTAGTGGTTTTGATGCACGAGACCGGGTTATAGTGATGGGTGATTTGAATGCAAAGGTGAGTAATGTGGCAGTTGAGGGAATAATTGGTATACATGGGGTGTTCAGTGTTGTAAATGGAAATGGTGAAGAGCTTGTAGATTTATGTGCTGAAAAAGGACTGATGATTGGGAATACCTGGTTTAAAAAGCGAGATATACATAAGTATACTTATGTAAGTAGGAGAGATGGCCAGAGAGCGTTATTGGATTACGTGTTAATTGACAGGCGTGCGAAAGAGAGACTTTTGGATGTTAATGTGCTGAGAGGTGCAACTGGAGCGAAGTCTGATCATTATCTTGTGGAGGCTAAGGTGAAGATTTGTATGGGTTTTCAGAAAAGAAGAGTGAATGTTGGGGTGAAGAGGGTGGTGAGAGTAAGTGAGCTTGGGAAGGAGACCTGTGTGAGGAAGTACCAGGAGAGACTGAGTACAGAATGAAAAAAGGTGAGAACAATGGAAGTAAGGGGAGTGGGGGAGGAATGGGATGTATTTAGGGAATCAGTGATGGATTGCGCAAAAGATGCTTGAGGCATGAGAAGAATGGGAGGTGGGTTGATTAGAAAGGGTAGTAAGTGGAGGGATGAAGAAGTAAGAGTATTAGTGAAAGAGAAGAGAGAGGCATTTGGATGATTTTTGTAGGGAAAAAATGAAATTGAGTGGGAGATGTATAAAAGAAAGAGACAGGAGGTCAAGAGAAAGGTGCAAGAGGTGAAAAAAAGGGCAAATGAGAGTTGGGGTGAGAGAGTATCATTAAATTTTAGAGAGAATAAAAAGATGTTCTGGAAGGAGGTAAATAAAGTGCGTAAGACAAGGGAGCAAATGGGAACTTCAGTGAAGGGCGCAAATGGGGAGGTGATAATAAGCAGTGGTGATGTGAGAAGGAGATGGAGTGAGTATTTTGAAGGTTTGTTGAATGTGTTTGATGATAGAGTGGCAGATATAGGGTGTTTTGGTCGAGGTGGTGTGCAAAGTGAGAGGGTTAGGGAAAATGATTTGGTAAACAGAGAAGAGGTAGTGAAAGCTTTGCGGAAGATGAAAGCCGGCAAGGCAGTAGGTTTCGATGGTATTGCAGTGGAATTTATTAAAAAAGGGGGTGACTGTATTGTTGACTGGTTGGTAAGGTTATTTAATGTATGTATGACTCATGGTGAGGTGCCTGAGGATTGGCGGAATGCGTGCATAGTGCCATTGTACAAAGGCAAAGGGGATAAGAGTGAGTGCTCCAATTACAGAGGTATAAGTCTGTTGAGTATTCCTGGTAAATTATATGGGAGGGTATTGATTGAGACGGTGAAGGCATGTACAGAGCATCAGATTGGGGAACAGCAGTGTGGTTTCAGAAGTGGTAGAGGATGTGTGGATCAGGTGTTTGCTTTGACGAATGTATGTGAGAAATACTTAGAAAAGCAAATGGATTTGTATGTAGCATTTATGGATCTGGAGAAGGCATATGATAGAGTTGATAGAGATGCTCTGTGGAAGGTATTAAGAATATATGGTGTGGGAGGAAAGTTGTTAGAAGCAGTGAAAAGTTTTTATCGAGGATGTAAGGCATGTGTACGTGTAGGAAGAGAGGAAAGTGATTGGTTCTCAGTGAATGTAGGTTTGCGGCAGGGGTGTGTGATGTCTCCATGGTTGTTTAATTTGTTTATGGATGGGGTTGTTAGGGAGGTAAATGCGAGAGTTTTGGAAAGAGGGGCAAGTATGAAGTCTGTTGGGGATGAGAGAGCTTGGGAAGTGAGTCAGTTGTTGTTCGCTGATGATACAGCGCTGGTGGCTGATTCATGTGAGAAACTGCAGAAGCTGGTGACTGAGTTTGGTAAAGTGTGTGGAAGAAGAAAGTTGAGAGTAAATGTGAATAAGAGCAAGGTTATTAGGTACAGTAGGGTTGAGGGTCAAGTCAATTGGGAGGTGAGTTTGAATGGAGAAAAACTGGAGGAAGTGAAGTGTTTTAGATATCTGGGAGTGGATCTGGCAGCGGATGGAACCATGGAAGCGGAAGTGGATCATAGGGTGGGGGAGAGGGCGAAAATTCTGGGGTCCTTGAAGAATGTGTGGAAGTCGAGAACATTATCTCGGAAAGCAAAAATGGGTATGTTTGAAGGAATAGTGGTTCCAACAATGTTGTATGGTTGCGAGGCGTGGGCTATGGATAGAGTTGTGCGCAGGAGGATGGATGTGCTGGAAATGAGATGTTTGAGGACAATGTGTGGTGTGAGGTGGTTTGATCGAGCGAGTAACGTAAGGGTAAGAGAGATGTGTGGAAATAAAAAGAGCGTGGTTGAGAGAGCAGAAGAGGGTGTTTTGAAGTGGTTTGGGCACATGGAGAGAATGAGTGAGGAAAGATTGACCAAGAGGATATATGTGTCGGAGGTGGAGGGAACGAGGAGAAGAGGGAGACCAAATTGGAGGTGGAAAGATGGAGTGAAAAAGATTTTGTGTGATCGGGGCCTGAACATGCAGGAGGGTGAAAGGAGGGGAAGGAATAGAGTGAATTGGAGCGATGTGGTATACCGGGGTTGACGTGCTGTCAGTGGATTGAATCAAGGCATGTGAAGCGTCTGGGGTAAACCATGGAAAGCTGTGTAGGTATGTATATTTGCGTGTGTGGACGTATGTATATACATGTGTATGTGGGTGGGTTGGGCCATTTCTTTCGTCTGTTTCCTTGCGGTACCTCGCAAACGCGGGAGACAGCGACAAAGTATAATAAAAAAAAAAAATATACATACTATATCATCCCTGGGGATAGGGGAGAAAGAATACTTCCCAAGCATTCCTCACGTGTCGTAGAAGGCGACTAGAGGGGACGGTAGTGGGGTGCCAGAAATCCTCCCCTCCTTGTATTTAAACTTTCTAAAATGGGAAACAGAAGAAGGAGTCACGCAGGGAGTGCTCATCCTCCTCGAAGGCTCAGATTTGGATGTCTAAATGTGTGTGGATGTAACCAAGATGTGAAAAAAGGAGAGATAGGTAGTATGTTCGAGGGAAGGAACCTGGATGTTTTGGCTCTGAGTGAAACGAAGCTCAATGGTAAAGGTGAAGAGTGGTTTGGGAATGTCTTGGGAGTAAAGTCAGGGGTTAGTGAGAGGACAAGAGCAAGGGAAGGAGTAGCACTACTCCTGAAACAGGAGTTGTAGGAGTATGTGATAGAATGTAAGAAAGTAAATTCTAGATTAATATGGGTAAAACTGAAAGTTGATGGAGAGAGATGGGTGATTATTGGTGCATATGCACCTGGGCATGAGAAGAAAGACCCTGAGAGGCAAGTGTTTTGGGTGCAGCTGAATGAGTGTGTTAGTGATTTTGATGCACAAGACCGAGTTATAGTGATGGGTGATTTGAATGCAAAGGTGAGGAATGTGGCAGTTGAGGGAATAATTGGTATACATGGGGTGTTCAGTGTTGTAAATGGAAATGATGAAGAGCTTGTAGATTTATGTGCTGAAAAAGGACTGGTGATTGGGAATACCTAGTTTAAATGGCGAGATATACATAAGTATACGTATGTAAGTAGGAGAGATGGCCAGAGAGCGTTATTGGATTACGTGTTAATTGACAGGCGTGCGAAAGAGAGGCTTTTGGATGTTAATGTGATGAGAGGTGCAACTGGAGGGATGTCTGATCATTATCTTGTGGAGGCAAAGATGAAGATTTGCATGGGTTTTCAGAAGTGAAGAGAGAATGTCGGGGGGAAGAGGGTGGTGAGAGTAAGTGAGCTTGGGAAGGAGACTTGTGTGAGGAAGTACCAGGAGAGACTGAGTACAGAATGGAAAAAGGTGAGAACAAAGGAGGTAAGGGGAGTGGGGGAGGAATCGGATGTATTTAGGGAAGCAGTGATGGCTTGCACAAAAGATGCTTGTGGCATGAGAAGCATGGGAGGTGGGTTGATTAGAAAGGGTAGTGAGTGGTGGGATGAGAAGTAAGATTATTAGTGAAAGAGAAGAGAGAGGCATTTGGACGATTTTTGCAGGGAAAAAATGCAAATGAGTGGGAGATGTATAAAAGAAAGAGACAGGAGGTCAAGAGAAAGGTGCAAGAGGTGAAAAAGAGGGCAAATGAGAGTTGGGGTGAGAGAGTATCATTAATTTTAGGGAGGGTGAGGATATTCCCTCAAAGGCCCAGTCCTCTGTTCTTAACGCTACCTCGCTATCACGGGAAATGGCGAATAGTATGAAAAAAAAAAAAAAAAAGATGTTCTGGAAGGAGGTAAATAAAGTGTGTAAGACAAGGGAGCAAATGGGAACTTCAGTGAAGGGGGCTAACGGGGAGGTGATAACAAGTAGTGGTGATGTGAGAAGGAGATGGAGTGAGTATTTTGAAGGTTTGTTGAATGTGTTTGATGATAGAGTGGCAGATATACGGTGTTTAGGTCGAGGTGGTGTGCAAAGTGAGAGGGTTAGGGAAAATGATTTGGTAAACAGAGAGGAGGTAGTAAAAGCTTTGCGGAAGATGAAAGCTGGCAAGGCAGCAGGTTTGGATGGTACTGCAGTGGAATTTATTAAAAAAGGGGGTGACTGTATTGTTGACTGGTTGGTAAGTTATTTAATGTATGTATGATTCTAGGTGAAGTGCCTGAGGATTGGCGGAATGCTTGCATAGTGCCATTGTATAAAGGCAAAGGGGATAAGAGTGAGTGCTCAAATTACAGAGGTATAAGTTTGTTGAGTATCCCTGGTAAATTATATGGGAGGGTATTGATTGAGAGGGTGAAGGCATGTACAGAGCATCAGATTGGGGTAGAGCAGTGTGGTTTCAGAAGTGGTAAAGGATGTGTGGATCAGGTGTTTGCTTTGAGGAATGTATGTGAGAAATACTTAGAAAAGCAAATGGATTTGTATGTAGCATTTATGGATCTGGAGAAGGCATATGACAGAGTTGATAGAGATGCTCTGTGGAAGGTACTAAGAATATATGGTGTGGGAGGCAAGTTGTTAGAAGCAGTGAAAAGTTTTTATCGAGGATGTAAGGCATGTGTACGTGTAGGAAGAGAGGAAAGTGATTGGTTCTCAGTGAATGTAAGTTTGCAGCAGGGGTGTGTGATGTCTCCATGGTTGTTTAATTTGTTTATGGATGGGGTTGTCAGGGAGGTGAATGCAAGAGTTTTGGAAAGAGGGGCAAGTATGCAGTCTGTTGTGGATGAGAGAGCTTGGGAAGTGAGTCAGTTGTTGTCCGCTAATGATACAGTGCTGGTGGCTGATTCATGTGAGAAACTGCAGAAGCTGGTGACTGAGTTTGGTAAAGTGTGTGAAAGAAGAAAGTTAAGAGTAAATGTGAATAAGAGCAAGGTTCTTAGATACAGTAGGGTTGAGGGTCAAGTCAATTGGGAGGTAGGTTTGAATGGAGAAAAACTGGAGGAAGTAAAGTGTTTTAGATATCTGGGAGTGGATCTGGCAGCGGATGGAACCATGGAAGTGGAAGTGAATCACAGGGTGGGGGAGGGGGCGAAAATCCTGGGAGCCTTGAAGAATGTGTGGAAGTCGAGAACATTATCTCGGAAAGCAAAAATGGGTATGTTTGAAGGAATAGTGGTTCCAACAATGTTGTATGGTTGCGAGGCGTGGGCTATGGATAGAGTAGTGTGCAGGAGGGTAGATGTGCTGGAAATGAGATGTTTGAGGACAATATGTGGTGTGAGGTGGTTTGATCGAGTAAGTAATGTAAGGGTAAGAGAGATGTGTGGAAATAAGAAGAGCGTGGTTAAGAGAGCAGAAGAGGGTGTTTTGAAATGGTTTGGGCACGTGGAGAGAATGAGTGTGGAAAGATTGACCAAGATGATATATGTGTCGGAGGTGGAGGGAACGAGGAGAAGTGGGAGACCAAATTGGAGGTGGAAAGATGGAGTGAAAAATGATTTTGAGTGATCGGGGCCTGAACATGCAGGAGGGTGAAAGGCGGGCAAGGAATAGAGTGAATTGGATCGATGTGGTATACCGGGGTCGACGTGCTGTCAATGATTGAATCAGGGCATGTGAAGCATCTAGGGTAAACCATGGAAAGTTCTGTGGAGCCTGGATGTGGAAAGGGAGCTGTGGTTTCGGGCATTATTGCATGACAGCTAGAGACTGAGTGTGAATGAATGGGGCCGTTGTTGTCTTTTCCTAGCGCTACCTCGCACACGAGGGGGGAGGGGGATGTTATTCCATGTGTGGCGAGGTGGCGATGGGAATGAATAAAGGGAGACAGTGTGAATTGTGTGCATGTGTATATATGTATATGTCTGTGTGTGTATATATATGTGTACATTGAGATGTATGGGTATGTATATTTGCGTGTGGGGATGTGTATGTATATACATGTGTATGGGGGTGGGTTGGGCCATTTCTTTTGTCTGTTTCCTTGCGCTACCTCGCAAACGCAGTAGACCGGAAAAAAAAAATAAAATAAAAAAATAAAAATAAAAATAATGATCTATTTTGCTTTGTCGCTGTCTCCCGCGTTTGCGAGGTAGCGCAAGGAAACAGACAAAAGAAATGGTCCAACCCACACCCATACACATGTATATACATACACGTCCACACACGCAAATATAAATACCCATACATCTCAATGTACACATATATATGCACACACAGACACATACATATATACACATGCACAAAATTTACACTGTCTGCCTTTATTCATTCCCATCGCCACGCATGGAATAACATCCCCTCCCCCCTCATGTGTGTGAGGTAGCGCTAGGAAAAGACAACAAAGGCCTCATTCGTTCACACTCAGTCTCTAGCTGTCATGCAATAATGCCCGAAACCACAGCTCCCTTTCCACATCCAGGCTGCACACAACTTTCCATGGTTTACCCCAGACGCTTCACATGCCCTGATTCAATCCATTGACAGCACGTCGATCCCGGTATACCACGTCGATCCAATTCACTTTATTCCTTGCCCGCCTTTCACCCTCCTGCATGTTCAGGCCCCAATCACTCAAAATCTTTTTCACTCCAATCTTTCCACCTCCAATTTGGTCTCCCTCTTCTCCTCGTTCCCTCCACCTCCAACACATATATCCTCTTGGTCAATCTTTCCTCACTCATTCTGTCCACGTGCCCAAACCATTTCAAAACACCCTCTTCTGCTCTCTCAACCATGCTCTTTTTATTTCCACACATCTCTCTTACCCTTACATTACTTACTCGATGAAACCACCTCACACCACATATTGTCCTCAAACATCTCATTTCCAGCACATCCACCCTCCTACGCACTACTCTATCCACAGCCCACGCCTCGCAACCATACAACATTGTTGGAACCACTATTCCTTCAAACATACCCATTTTTGCTTTCCGAGATAATGTTCTCGACTTCCACACATTCTTCAAGGCTCCCAGGATTTTTGCCCCCTCCCCCACCCTACGATTCACTTCCGCTTCCATGGTTCCATCCGCCAGCAGATCCACTCCCAGATATCTAAAACACTTACTTCCTCCAGTTTTTCGTGTAAACGCGGGAAATGGCGAATAGTATGTAAAAATATATATATATATATATATATATATATATATATATATATATATATATATATATATATATATATATATATATATATATTATCCCTGGGGATAGGGGAGAAAGAATACTTCCCACGTATTCCCTGCGTGTCGTAGAAGGCGACTAAAAGGGGAGGGAGCGGGGGGGCTGGAAATCCTCCCCTCTCGTTTTTTTTTTTTTTAATTTTCCAAAAGAAGGAACAGAGAATTGGGCCAGGTGAGGGTATTCCCTCAAGGCCCAGTCATCTGTTCTTAACGCTACCTCGCTAATGCGGGAAATGGCGAATAGTTTGAAAGAAGAAAAGAAATATATATATATATAGGGGATTAAGAATACTTCCCACGTATTCCCTGCGTGTCGTAGAAGGTGACTAAAAGGGGAGGGAGCGGGAGGCTGGAAATCCTCTCCTCTCGTTTTTTTTTAATTTTCCAAAAGAAGGAACAGAGGGGGGCCAGGTGAGGATATTCCACAAAGCCCCAGTCCTCTGTTCTTAACGCTACCTCGCTAACGCAGGAAATGGCGAATAGTTTAAAAGAAAAAAAAAAATATATATATATATATATATATATATATATATATATATATATATATATATATGAAGTCTGTTGGAGATGAGAGAGCTTGGTAAGTGAGTCAGTTGTTGTTCGCTGATGATACAGAGCTGGTGGTTGATTCATGTGAGAAACTGCAGAAGCTGGTGACTGAGTTTGGTAAAGTGTGTGAAAGAAGAAAGTTAAGAGTAAATGTGAATAAGAGCAAGGATATTAGGTACAGTAGGGTTGAGGGTCAAGTCAATTGGGAGGTAAGTTCGAATGGAGCAAAACTGGAGGAAGTAAAGTGTTTTAGATATCTGGGAGTGGATCTGGCAGCCGATGGAACCATGGAAGCGGAAGTGGATCATAGGATGGGGGAGGGGGCGAAAATTCTGGGAGCCTTGAAGAATGTGTGGAAGTCGAGAACATTATCTCGGAAAGCAAAAATGGGTATGTTTGAAGGAATAGTGGTTCCAACAATGTTGTATGGTTGCGAGGCGTGGGCTATGGATAGAGTGGTGCGCAGGACGATGGATGTGCTGGAAATGAGATGTTTGAGGACAATGTGTGGTGTGAGGTGGTTTGATCGAGTAAGTAACGTAAGGGTAAGAGAGATGTGTGGAAATAAAAAGAGCGTGGTTGAGAGAGCAGAAGAGGGTGTTTTGAAATGGTTTGGGCACATGGAGAGAATGAGTGAGGAAAGATTGACCAAGAGGATATATGTGTCGGAGGTGGAGGGAACGAGGAGAAGAGGGAGACCAAATTGGAGGTGGAAAGATGGAGTGAAAAAGATTTTGTGTGATCAGGGCCTGAACATGCAGTAGGGTGAAAGGAGGGCAAGGAATAGAGTGAATTGGAGCGATGTGGTATACCGGGGTTGACGTGCTGTCAGTGGATTGAATCAAGGCATGTGAAGCGTCTGGGGTAAACCATGGAAAGCTGTGTAGGTATGTATATTTGCATGTGTGGACGTATGTATATACATGTGTATGGGGGGGGGTTGGGCCATTTCTTTCGTCTGTTTCCTTGCGCTACCTCGCAAAAGCGGGAGACAGCAACAAAGTATAATAAAAAAATAATAATATATATATATATGAGGATAAGAAATGATGGAAGAGAGGACAGAAGGGTTTGACTATGAGACAGAACATGAAAAGTTGAGAAAGGTTGTACTGCATGCTAGAAATATGAGAGGATTCTTTGGAGATTCTGACCATTTTGCAGCTCTTGTGGAAGTGAGGCTCAGGGAGATGTGGAGGTATGGCATAAGTAAGAATGGAGAGGTAAAACTTTTGGCAAGTAAGAAGATGAATCAGAAAGAGAATGCAAGGAGGAGTATGAAAGAAGGGTGACAAACAGTTCCAAGAGAACAACTTTTTCTCCAGCCCTCTTCAACCTTTTCCTACATGGCCTCCTGCAGACCACAATGTGAAAGTTCTCTCATATGCACATAATCTCCCATCACAGTACAGCACCCTGACATTGCCCAACCAACAACAAACCTGGAACACTATATGAGGCAAGTGGAACGCAGGCTCACTCAAAACAGAATGTCTCCATTCACACAGTTATCTAATCCAAACTGTAACCTCACATCACTCTAAATGACCAATCACTCCCACTCCAGAAAACTCCAGTCATATGAACTTTCACACACAAGACTCAAATATAATTCAGTCCGAACACCACAAACATCACTGTAAGGGCCAAAAGCAAACTGAATACTTTTAAAACACTTATCAGCACTATTTTGGAAAGAAAATTAATCCCTTAGTCTCATGTACAAACAATTCATCCACCCCTCTCTAAACCATGCTTTGTCTTCCAGGTCACCCATCCTGTGAAAAGCAAATATAAGAAAGCTGCAAACTGCATAAATCAAAGCATTTAAAAAAAATCCCTAGCTGCCTAATAAGCACAAAATATCATATACATACAACAAAACAAAAATGCTTCCAATACAATCTCGCCTCAATTCATTTAAAACCCAGTTCTTGGCAACAGCAACTGACTCCTCCCACTTAAAATACTCCATGACCAACTGTCAACCCCCAAGTCAAAATAAAAAGCTTATCTCTGATTCACACTTCAACCTATACCTAAGACTACCCTTCCCCTAATAAGTACAACATTGACAGAATGCATACACAACACAATGATGCAACTAGCCCTAAACAACCACTCTCTCAGTCCAGGTTTAAACTTCACTCCACCAAAATTGCACCCATCTGAAATTACACTTCCCAGGTATGTATGATGTACATTCTGCCATCTACATCCTAGACTAACCATTATTCAACATAAGAAAACCAACACATCACATTGCACGGCCTCTGATGCTAAAGAAGCATCTTCCACAGCAAAGGCACTAATCACCTACTCCCCAATTATCCTGCACTCACCCCACACATAAAAACATCACTTCTTGAACTGCAGTCCTGTTCAGTGGATGTGGCTGTCTTCCTAAGAGCTGTGGAAGCCACAAAAAAGGGGATGCCAGGGTAGGAGAGTATGTATTGCATGAATCTCCATTAAAAATGCAAAGGAGACTGACTTCAATACCAAAGCAACTACAAAGGGATCTTGTTCCTCAAACATTCCTGATATTAAAAGTACCAACTCTTTACAAAACTACTGAGGATTGAATAAAAATCATCAAGCTGATGTATAATACTATGCAATATAACGGTAGCAAGAAGTAGACTGGCCTTAGTTACCTTTTGAACAAGAGCATTAAACAATACACCACAACAGAAATATGGAAACCTTTTTCTCCCATAGGTGGCTCTTTCCACTTTCTTGTAACATTGTGCATATCACTGTGATCTACTTCACACTATAAACTGCAAACTGGTATTCTATGACTGATAGTTTCTTTTCAGTCTGTTTTCTTGTTCACCTTACTTCCATCTTTCCATAAATTTTCCTGAATATTCACTATCACCTTCCCTCCTTATGTAGAGATCCACAGGTAACCCTTATTTTTCTTACACTCTAGTTTTATTAGTTCTCTAAGTTTTGATAGCAAATGACAGCAACTTTATATAGATGAAGTAAAACTAAAATACAGAATCATTCAGGAATGTGAAATGCATTCTAATTGGGTCTTTAACATCTAAAGGCATTAAAGGGTTCTAACTAATAATGTGTCTGAGGATGATTCTGCATGCAAGTCTCCTATAAAATTGATAAAAGGTAAACAGTATATGACAAATTGTAGTAATAAATCTACAAAACTCAAAATGAGTGTGTGCTTACCTTGACATGCTGTCTAAGTAGCGTGGAGGTGGGGAACACTTTGTTGCATTTCAAGCAAGGCACACGGCCTTTCATATGAGTGTAGCGCAAATGTTCCTTCAAAGATCCCCGAATCTTGAAGCGTGTTCCACATATAGTACATTCCCAAGGCATGAAGTCTTTGTGGGAGTCTACATGCACCAGGAAGTCTGCCTTGCGAGCTATGATTTCTCCACAGGTCTTACACTTGTGCTGTCCATCGACTTGGTACTCCTCAAGAAGCTCCTGGACCTGTTCATATACATGTAAATTTACCTTGATATACATCACAAGCTAATCCTTGCAAATCACACAATATTCAGAAAATATGTTCAATCAACATCCAAGTGTGCCTCAAAGCAAGGTAGTTCATTAAGAATCCTTTAAAACACTGCCGAGGAATATAATGGAATATGAAGGGTTGTAAAAAAGCAACAGACTACTGTGTTCACATGAGGCTACTTGATGAAAAAGATCAGGAATACAGAGCTGAGTGTGAAGAGGCTAAAAAAGGTAAATAAATAACTAAGAGAAGTGACTGTCCAATTCATATACCATATGGACATCATGCCATTCTTCACTCCCTATTTATCTCTTTCTCACAAATACAGTATATTTCACATCCTTCTACTATTGCCCCCTTCTCAAACACAACACTGCACATCATACACTCTTCCATACTTATTTCTTTATCATTCATACAATATTACATTCCTTCATTTCTGCTTTCTATAATGACACATTACTGCATATTGTACACCCTTCTATATCTGCTTCCCTCTTACATGAAACACAACACATCTGCCCCAACTTCTCTTACAAAAAAAATGGCACATCAAACTTTCTTACATATTCCTATCTCTTCCATATAACATGTCTCACATCCTTGCAAACTTGCTTATTTCAAAAACACAATGCATCCAAAATTACTTGTTACTTATTTCCCTCTACCTTACTATCTATACTTCTGATGCCTGTCCTCAACTAGTATTCCCTCAAGGAGATGGCCCTGGCAACAGAACCTCCATATATAGTAAATTCCAATGCTGCTGCTTGATCTTTCATGCCTCACCCTTAGCAGGTCACTGGGACAGGGCAACTCTAACACAGTGTTTGCAGAGGCTCCTACCTAATGTTCCTACTGACTACCTACTAATTCTACCTAAAGCTTTTACCTCACATCCCTTCCTATTTGTCCCCCTCATCATACAGATCTAGCATACTGCACATTTCTCTATACTTACTGCTTTTTTACACATGGTACATCTCATAACCTCCATGTTTGGTTCTTTTTTGATATACATGATACATATCTCAAATGAAACAAATTACATCCCTTCTCAGATGAATGACACATTACATTCCTCTATAACTGCTCCCCCTCTCAAACATAACGTCATTTCCTCAATCCTTCCAAAAATACTCCCCACTCAAATGAAAAGCATATTTCACATCTTCCCAGAATCCCTCAAACCCAACATCCCTCTATACTGCTTTTTTTCATATTTGTTTGCCTTCTTCCAAATTAATAAGGAAGAGCCAGGAAAAGAAGAATGGCCTCATATGTTTACATCCAATCCCTAGCTGTCACGCAAATGCACCAAAACTAAAGCCAGCAGACCTTTCTCTGGTTTCTGCTGACCACTTCATATGCTCTAGTTCTGCCTACTGTAATACATAACTCCAATTTTCTCTATTTCATGCATACCTCTCACACTCCTTCACATTCAGGACCAAACAACTCAAAGACTTTTCTACTCCATCCTTCCATCTACCTCTCTGTCTCCCCCTCCCCCTTGCAACCTCCTCTTCTGACACATACAGCCTCTAATTCAATCTATCTTGACTCACTCTCTCCAAACCTCCAGACCATATCAGCAAACTCAATCATATCCAGCTTACAACCACACCTCTCTATCATACTTTCATTCCATAAATAATCAGCCCTCTTCACAACACACATCTTCAGGCTTTACATTTCCAACACATCCATCCTCTTCAATTCTTCTGCACTTACGAGCTCACAACATGCACTTATAAATCACCATCAAAAATACCCATCTTTGCCTTCAAAGACAGTGACCTCTCATTCCACATACTCTTCATTGCATCCAGGCTATTATCTCCCTCACCAACCTTATGCTTAACTTTACCTCCCACAGTCCCATTTGCTGCCATGTCCATTCCTGAGTATATAAAACACTGTATCTTCCCCACTCAAACCACTCTGTTTTCCTCTCTGCTAAACCTCATAACCTTACTTTCATTCATTAACCACCAAATTGCTCCTTTCACATACTCTGCTAAGTTCATACATCACCTTCAGCATTTTCTCAATCAGTCTTCCACCAAAGCTATACTCTGCAAACAGCAACAGACTTACCTTCCAGGCCCCCTTCCCAAGCATACTGCAGACCCACCCCTTTACCCGAGGCCCTCCCTTGACACTACACAACTTTTATGCAGATCCATCTTCACCTAGAACCTCTCCTACCTTCCTATATTCAAACACATGCCTTACTCTCCTTGTAAAAATTTGTTGCATCTAATAGATTTCTCCCCTAAAAGGAATCTATGTCAATTCTACCATGCACTTTCTTCATATCTATACATGCTGAATACAGATCCTTCTCATTCACTAATTATTTTCCACACAAACTTTTCAGAGCAAAACTCACAGTCTACACATCCTCAACCACACATTGCGCCTGGTATACTCAACAGACTTATACAGTAGCTCTGTAATGCAAACATTCACTTCTGTCCCTTTGCCTTTACACTGTGGCACTAAATTAGCATTCTGCTCATTTTCAGGCACCTCACTTAGACCAATCAGTAAAACTGTCATCCCCTTCCTTGAGAAAATTGAGAACATTACCATCAATACCAGCCACTTTGCCATAATTCATCTTAAGCAAGTCTTTCACCAACTCCTCTCATTTCACCAAACTATTTGCTAAGATGCTTCCTTCACAAACTTCTTCGTCTCAAACACCTTACATCTGGCCATCCTATCATCTAACACAACCAACAGTCCTTCCAAGTACTCATTCTAAATGCTCTACCTTTTATTTGCCTCTGCTTATTACCAATTCTCTATTTGCTCCCCTCATTGATGCTTCCATTTGTACCTTTGTTCTCATTCCATTCACCTCTTTCCAAAAACTTCCAAAACATTTTCTTATTCCCCACAAAGTTTGCAAAAGTACTCTTATCTCATATCTCATGTGCCTCTTTTTCAGTCCTTACATTTTCCTTTTGACTTCCTGCTTTATTCTCTTGGAACCCTCCTAATCACTCACACTTCTTCCTTGTAGGCAATGCCAATGCAACTCCCTTTTCTCTCATGAAATTTTGCTTCATTATCCCACCACTCACGGCTCATTTTCAAATGCCCATCTCCCATCTTTTGCATATAAAACGCTTCATCTGCATATGCCAGTAATGCTTCCTTTAATAGCTTCCATTCCTTAACTACTCCCTTTGTGACATTCCTCTTACTTTCTACCTCTCTTTCCTTCTCACTACTGATTTCAAACAATCATGGCACAACACAACACAAATGACACCTTTGCTAATTTGCTCCTTTCACAGACACATTACTGTAATGTAAAAATGAAAACTTGTTTGTAAAATATCTGTGAGCCCTGCATAAAGTCTGGTATCCCCCCTCAATGCCACCTTATGACTTTGACCTCTCATCCCTACATCAGAAACTTAAATTACATGACTGAAATTTCAGTGTCATATCTGTGGTATAAGTTGGGTCCACATACATTCATCCATGTCTTCAGATATCATATACAAGCACTTTTAGTACTCAAGTGCAAGAGACCTTGTAATCTTGAACTGTGATCCCTGACAATGAAAAATTAATCAGGAGTAAGCAGTATCTATAGTACAGTAATAACCTGGTCCATATATAATAATACATAAGAGACATCACATGCTCATGGATTACTTAACATTTCAGTTCAAAAGACTTATGACTTTGATCTCTGACCCCAAACAGTTAAAATCTAATCAGATACTGAATTTTGTATGCAAGATCTATAGCATAAATTTGGTTCATATCCCATTATTGTCAGACAATATCATATACACAAGATTAGGAAGCATGCACATACCCATGCATGGATGGATGGGCAAGCAAAGAGAAAACAGTTCTTGGAGAACAGTAGGGATAGAGCAACCAGAGGCTCCATGAAATTAAGCAACAAACTGGTAACAGTAAAAGAAAAAAAGATGTCAGGAGGTATTTCCTAAGATATGAGTGGTGGATGAAAGGAATACAATGGTATGATAGAAAATGTTCAAGAGATGGGGCCCCACGAGTGTGAAACTTCCTCCTCATACAGTAAATATAGGTAATTACATGAACAGAGGCTAACTGTTATGATGCTCAACGCTGCAACTGGGAACTTTCAGATGCAAACACACTAGCATATCTGACTAACCCATGATTAAACTTCCTTCTTCTTCCATACTATTCGCCATTTCCCACGATAGCGAGGTAGCGTTAAGAACAGAGGACTGGGCCCTTGAGGGAACATCCTCACCTGGCCCCCTTCTCTGTTCCTTCTTTTGGAAAATTAAAAAAAAAAAAAAAAAAAAAAAAAAGAGAGGGGAGGATTTCCAGCCCCCGCTAACCCTTCCCTTTTAGTCGCCTTCTACGACACGCAGGGAATATGTGGGAAGAATTCTTTCTCCCCATCCCCAGGGATAAATTAAACTTTAAGTCCCAAAACTATAAATGTTACATAAAGAGCATTATATAAGGTTCCATCTGCATACTTTCACCCCTTTATCTGCATAACTCCTCAGAAATCACCCTCCCCTAGTGCAGTATAAAGAGAAAAGTTAAAAAAAGATCCAAGAGAATATGTCTATAAATTACATTATTCATTCTGAATAACAAAAATGTAGGTTTTGTGAAAAATCTTTTCACTCTGAGGCAGTGTCCTGCAAGCATAAGATACATTATACAGGGCACCACTGTGAAAATCTGGTTAACGACCAACAATGGCTGTATTTCTGGTTTGGAAGTACTGTCCTTCCTCACCCTCTGCTAACTACTCATCCATGACTGTGGCATCACAATCATTCTGGGTTCACCACTGGCCAATCAGAGATCACTACAAAGATGATGTCATCGACCAACTTCATGCTAACCAATAGCGCCTCAGAATTTACAGACCATGGGACCAACCCAAAAGATTGGTGAAAGTTGAGAAAACCAGGGAAAATGCTCACAGGACAAATCATAGAGAAAAGGTCTATAAATTTTTAAAAAATCTATATATCTCTCCTCTGAAGTATGTGTCATGAGCATACATACCCACTAGAAGGAGGGTTTAAAGAAAAACACAAAAGAGTAAACCCAAAATAAAAACTTTCAGGAGGGATTAGGAGGCATGATGGAATCCGTGTCTCATGAAGAAGGAAACCCAGAGCAACACAGGGTCACCCTAATAATGCCTAAACTAAGGTGTCAACTGAGGAAGATAGTCAATGAGTGGCAAAGACTACTTCTCTTGACTTCCAGCACATATTCATTTCTGAGGAAGGCTAAGTCAGAGGCCACTTTCCTCACATCATGTGCTCTTGCATGATGTCCAGGCTCTGCCATTATTTATGCAGAGATACTTCTCAGTGAAAGAGGTTTCATGTTCCAAGGTGCAAAATAGTTTCCTCAATAATCGCAGATGAGGTCCAAAAGGTTTCTGATCAACTAGGTATAAGACAAAATGTTCTCTTGATATCTTTTTCATGACAGGATAAGAATATGGCTATTTCTAGATTTATAGTTACATATTTAGCCAGAAATCTACTTCTAAATTTAAGTTTTTCAGTTTTAGCAATATCCCTGGGGATAGGGGAGAAAAAATACTTCCCATGCATTCCTCACGTGTCGTAGAAGGCGACTAAAGGGGTGGGGAACGGGGGGGCTAGAAACCCTCCCCTCCTTGTATTTCAACTTTCTAAAAGGAGAAATGGAAGGAGTTACGCGGGGAGTGCTCATCCTCCTCGAAGGCTCAGATTGGGGCGTCCAAATGTGTTTGGATATAACCAAGATGAGAAAAAAGGAGAGATAGGTAGTATGTTTGAGGAAAGGAACCCGGATGTTTTGGCTCTGAGTGAAACGAAGCTCAAAGGTAAAGGGGAAGAGTGGTTTGAGGATGTTTTGGGAGTAAAGTCAGGGATTGGTGAGAGGACAAGAGCAAAGGAAGGAGTAGCACAACTCCAGAAACAGGAGTTGTGGGTGTATGTGATAAGAGGGTAAGAAAGTAAACACTAGATTGATATGGGTAAAACTGAAAGTGGATGGAGAGAGATGGGTGATTATTGGTGCCTATGCACCTAGGCATGAGAAGAAAGATCATGAAAGGCAAGTGTTTTGGGAGCAGGTGAGTGAGTGTGTTAGTAGTTTTGATACACATGACCAGATTGCAGTGATGGGTGATTTGAATGCAACCATGAGTAATGTGGCAGTTGAGGGAATAACTGGTGTACATAGGGTGTTCAGTGTTGTAAATGGAAATGGTGAAGAGCTTGTAGATTTGTGAGCTGAAAAAGGACTGGTGACTGGGAATACCTGGTTTAAAAAGAGAGATACATAAGTATACGTATATAAGTAGGAGAGATGGCCAGAGAGCATTATTGGATTATGTGTTAATTGACAGGCACATGAAAGAGAGACTTTTTGATGTTAATGTGCTGAAAGGTGCAACTGGAGGGATGTCTGATCATTATCTTGTGGAGGAGAGGTGAAGATTTGTAGAGGTTTTCAGAAAAGAAGAGAGAATGTTGGGGTGACGAGAGTGGTGAGAGTAAGTGAGCTTGGGAAGGAAACTTGTGTGAGGAAGAACCAGGAGAGACTGAGTGCAGAATGGAAAAAGGTGAGAGCAAAGAATGTAAGGGGAGCGGAGGAGGAATGGGATGTGTTTAAGGAAGCAGTGATGGCTTGTGCAAAAAATGCTTGTGGCATGAGAAGCATTGGAGGTGGGCAGATTAGAAAGGGTAGTGAGTGGTGGGATGAAGTAAGATTATTAGTGAAAGAGAAGAGACAGGCATTTGGAGATTTTAGCAAGGAAATAATGCAAATGACTGGGAGATGTATAAAAGAAAGAGGCAGGAGGTCAAGAGAAAGGTGCAAGAGGTAAAAAAGTGGGCAAATGAGAGTTGGGGTGAGAGACTATCATTAAACTTTAGGGAGAAAAAAAAATGTTTTGGAAGGAGGTGCGTAAGACAAGTGTGTAAGACAAGAGAACAAATGGGAACATCGGTAAAGGGGGCTAATGGGGAGGTAAAAATAAATAGTGGTGATGTGAGGAGATGGAGTGAGTATTTGAAGGTTTGTTGAATGTGTTAGATGATAAAGTGGCAGATACAGGGTGTTTTGGTCGAGGTGGTGTGCGAAGTGAGAGGGTCGAAGAGAATGATTTGGTAAACATAGAAGAGGTAGTGAAAGCTTTGCAGAAGATGAAAGCTGGCAAAGCAGTGGGTTTGGATGGTATTGCAGTGGAATTTATTAAAAAATGGGGTGACTGTGTTGTTGACTGGGTGGTGAGGATATTCAATGTATGTATGGCTCATGGTGAGGTACCTGAGGATTGGCGGAATGCATGCATAGTTCCATAATACAAAGGCAAGGGGGATGAAGGTGAGTGTTCAAATTACAGAGGTATAAGTTTGTTGAGTAGTCCTGGGAAATTGTATGGGGGGTATTGATTGAGAAGGTGAAGGCATGTACAGGGCATCAGATTAGGGAAGAGCGTGAATATGTGTGAGAAATACTTGGAAAAACAAATGGATCTGTATGTAGTATTTATGGATCTTGAGAAGGCATATGATAGAGATGATAGAGATGCTCTGTCGAAGGTATTAAGAGTACATGGTATGGGAGGCAAGTTGCTAGAAGCAGTGAAAAGTCTTTATCGAGGATGTAAGGCATGTGTACGAGTAGGAATAAAGGAAAGTGAGAGATAGAGACAAGTATGCAGTCTGTTGTGGATGAGAGGGCTTGGGAAGTGAGTCAGTTGTAGTTCGCTAATGATACAGCGCTGGTGGCTGATTTAGGCGAGAAACTGCAGAAGCTGGTGCCTGAGTTTGGTAAAGTTTGTGAAAGAAAGCCATGAGTAAATGTGAATAAGAGCATGGTTATTAGGTACAGTGGGGTTGAGGGACAAGTCAACTGGGAGGTAAGTTTGAATGAAGAAAAACTGGAGGAAGTGAAGTGTTTTAGATATCTGGGAGCGGAATTGGCAGCAGATGGAACCATGGAAGCGGAAGTGAGTCGCAGGGTGGGGGAGGGGGAGAAAGTCCTGGGAGAGTTGAAAAATGTGTGGAAGGTGAGAACATTATCTTGGAAAGCAAAAATGGGTATGTTTGAAGGAATAGTGGTTCCAACAATGTTATATGGTTGCGAGACATGGGCTATAGATAGGGTTGTGCGGAGGAGGGTGGACGTGTTGGAAATGAGACGTTTGTGGACAATATGTGGTGTGAGGTGGTTTGATTGAGTAAGTAATGAAAGGGCAAGAGAGATGTGTGGTAATAAAAAGTGTGGTTGAGAGAGCAGAAGAGGGTGTTTTGAAATAGTTTGGTCACATGGAAAGAATGAGCGAGGAAAGACCGACAAAGAGGACATATGTGTCAGAGGTGGAGGGAATGAGAAGTGGCAGACCAAATTGGAGGTGGAAAGATACAGTGAAAAAGATTTTGAGTGATCGGGGCCTGAACATGCAGGAGGGTGAAAGGCATACAAAGAATAGAGTAAATTGGAACGATGTGGTATGCCAGGGTTGATGTGCTGTCAATGGGTTGAACCAGGGAATATGAAGCATCTGGGGTAAACCATAGAGAGTTTTGTGGGGCCTAGGTGTGGAAAGGGAGCTGTGGTTTCAGTGCATTATATATGACAGCTAGAGACTGAGTGTGAACGAATGTGGCCTTTGTTGTCCTTTCCTAGTGCTACCTCATGCGCATGCACGGGGAGAGGGGTGTCATTTCATGTGTCGCAGGGTGGCGACGGGAATGAATAAAGGCAGCAGGTATGAGTTATGTACATGTGTATATATGCATATGTCTGTGTATGTACATATATGTATGCATTGAAATGTGTAGGTATGTTTATGTGCATGTGTGGACATGTATGTATATACATGTGCATGTGGGTGGGTTGGGCCATTCTTTTGTCTGTTTCCTTGCAATACCTCGCTAACGCGGGAGACAGCGACAAAGTATAACAAATCAATAAATAAATAAACGCTGAAATGTATATGTGCGTGTGTGGGTGCTTATGTATGTGGGAAGGTTGGGTCATTCTTTCGTGCATTTCCTTATGCTACCTCACAAAAGCAGGAGACAGTGAATAAGTATAATATAAAAAACTAATAACCATGAGGTATCCACGATGCATCTAGGGTTTAGGTTCACCTTGGCCCATATATTGTCATCAAAGAGAAAATTCCTTTGTCTAGACATAGCATGTAATTCACTAGCTCTCCTTTCAGAGCCCAATGCTAGATTGTAAGAAGTTTTAATGTAACAATGACTGAAGAGATAAATTCTCAGAAAATTTTTAGATTATAAAAGGTTAGGACTTTTGAAAGCTCTAACTTAGAATGCTGTGAAAAAGCAACTAGTCTCCTCAGAGAGACACGGAAAGTTTATCAGATCAATATCAAAATCTAGAGACAGAGGTTCTAAAAAGGCACTCTTACAAGAGGCAATACTGATACTAGTCTTATACTTGTCATGAAAAAGACTGGAGAGGATCTCTGAAAATAAGGCTTCAGTCATGTCCAAGATATTTGTTAACAGGATGATCATGCAATATTTCAAGCAATATATGTTACAAATGAAATGTTACAATATAACTATCATCTCATGTCTATCATTACTATTCATTACACCCATGAACCCTTTCAGAAAAGGCCTTTGTGTTATCCTGAGGGGCTCCTACAGCTCTAAGGCATGCAACTACACTTGGTAGCAGGGACAGGATGAACTCCTTTTGAAGCAAAAGTTCTCTAACAAGTGTGTATTCTGTTTGACAACTTACAATGGGACAGTCTCCTCGAATGCGACTGTCACTCAAAAGTGTAACCTCAAGCAGGCAGAGTCTGGTAACATCTCACACATATCTATATGCCAGCATACTAACACTACCACCATAATAGAAGCACGATATAGTAAAAATATGACAAATAAAGTAAAATGTACATCAATGTTTACAGCTGGGCAAGGTGACAAGTTAACTAACAGTATGGCAGTTCAAACTATCAAGTTAGCAGGTGCAATGAACCCAGTTGCCACAACTGTACAGTACAGGTACACCACTGAATTTCCGGCATCTGATGGTTCGGCATCTCCTTTAGTCTGGACAAAATTACATGAGGGAACTTGAAATTACCGCGGCCACCAGACTGGTTTACTGGGCAGCCACAGATGGCATTGTGTGTAGGTTGCACTCATTTACATTCTTTACACTGCACTTATTGGTGGTGATATAGCAATTCTGAGATTCTTAGCTTATTTTGCTTGAATTTAACCCTAGCTATGGCTTCTAAGACAAATGAGAGTGTCAGTCGTGGTGTCAAATGTAAACACCAGTCCATATTGATCCAAGATAAAGTAAAACTGCTGAAAAAATGGACAGCGGTGTTTCGGTGCGTAAGCTGTGTGACATCTAAAGTATTGGTTCATCCACTGTTTATAATATAAAGCAAAGGGAGAAAATATTGAAATTATATGCAGACAGCAAATGATGATTAGAAAAACTATGAAAGATGGTAAGAGTACTGAGTACGAGTGAGTGATGATGAAATGTTTTCAACAGTGTCAGAGTGATGGAGTGGACTTGTTCGGTAGCATGATAACGGACCAGGATAAGGCGTTCCATAAAGAACTTAAATAACAACATGAGCATGACTATAGTGAAGGATGGCTTCAAAAAGGAGAACAAAGATACAAATTGGGGATGGAAGGATGAAGTAAATAAAAAGGTTTAGACTGCTCAAGACCTAAGCATGTCATTGGACTGAACCAGGGTACGTGAAAAGTATGGGGTAAACCATGGGAAGGTCTGCAGGGTCTGGTTGTGAATAAGAAGCTGTGATTTCAGTGCTTTACATGACACCTAGAGAATGGCTGGAAGCAGATGAGGCCCTTCTTTGTCTGTTCCTGCACTCCCTCACTAACATTGGAAATGACGATCAAGTATGAAAAAAAATCTAAGCACTAAATGTATGTGTAGCTCGGTAAGTCATGGGATTCTCCCTTAGGTTAATCTGGCAACTCATGAGAACTAGAGTACACAAAGGCAGAAGGTAGGTGAAGAGCATACACACAACAGTCCATTTCTGTTATTTTCAACGGCAGCCTGTGAACAGAAATCATCAACAGACGCTATTCCTTCCAGAATAATTTCCTTGCATTATTCACAGTACCATGATCATCCATGATCATAATCTTTACACAAAACAAATTATATGTTTTGGTCACTATGATTACTTTTACATTTTACATTTTGCAACAAAACTATCATAACAAGTAGCACCTATCGAAATCAGCAGTGTTAAAAAGGTTCATTATCAGCAATGTGTCCAGGCATATGTGTGCAAACATATGAAGTATACATAGCTATGAATACAAGACCTCATATCCAATGAAATACTAATAAAATAATAATACATGAGTATCTGAGGATTACCTTGGGTCCATAATGAGGATGGGACTGAACATCTCGAACAATGACGTAGCACTCAAGCATATACAGACAATTCCACTTGCACCGATCTTCTGAATGCGAAGATACTTCCTTTTGGTTCTTAAATCCATGAGCACAGTCACTACACCAGTACCTCATTGATTTGATGTAATGACTCCACTTAAAATCCTTTGCTCTAAGTTTCCGTTTAGACACAATAGGTGGAAGATGCTTAATGATCACAGAGTTCTCATTATGGAACACTTTACCTGTATGAGATTTCTTTGCTTTCTTCCCAACTTGTCCAGATGCATTTAAAGATGTCTTATCACCATTTTCTAGGTCATTATTAATATCTGATGAATTAATGGCAAGCTGATGCGCTTTAATTGAGGCAATGCACTGTTCAACATTGTCCTGCTCCTCCATCTGAGAATCTGCCAATATTATGGATGACTGAACTAGCATGTTGCCAAGTGGTCCATCTTCTTCACTTGATTTCTCAATTCTAATTGCCTGCATTTCCTCCTCTAATTCTGTCTGTCTTAGCTGCTCCTGGAGGCTGCGGTGACGACGCTCTTGTCGTTCACGCACAAGACGAGCCTGCTTTACACGCTTGGGCCCTATGAACACTCCCTCAAGACTCTGGCTTTTCCGACGTCGTTTAGCTGGTCTTAGCTGAACAAAGGTAGGAGATCCATCCTCACTGTTTACTTCACTGTCAGAAGATTCACAAGACTGGGAACTGCTCTTAACTGCCAAAGGATGAGTAGGCAAAATACCATAACCATTAATAGAACCATTTTCTTGTACTGTTATTGTACATTTGTAGTCATCTAGATCATCTAACTGGCTGTACTGTTTAGCTGCTAGAGTCTTACTTTTCGGACCAATTTTATAAACTGGTTTCTTTGGAATAGTGTTATTTGTCATGGCATGGTCTTCCTGGTGATGAAACATACCATTATTCTCCGCTGACTTCTGTTGCTGGAGGCTGGGACTATCACCTTCCTCTTCCCTTTGATGATTGGTTGGAAGTTTATCAGGTTGGGGTTGCTGCTGTTGTGGTACTTTTTCCTGCTGATTTTCTGATGGCTGCACCTGAGGTTCTTGTCTTGGCAACTGTGGCTGCTGAGACTGTGGTGTAGGCTGTGATTGCTGGGGTGGCACTTGAGACTGTTTTGGTGATGGCTGACGCTGCTGAGCTGGTGTTGGCAGTTGTGGAGGCTGAGCTTGTGGTTGTGGTTGTTGTGGTTGTGGTTGTTGTGGTTGTGGTTGTTGTGGTTGTTGTTGTGGTTGTTGTTGTTGTTGTTGTTGTGGTTGTGGTTGTTGTTGTTGTTGTTGTTGTTGTTGCTGTGATGTTGGTGGTGGTGGTGGTGGTGGAGGTGGAGGTGGAGGTGGTGGTGTTGGTGCTGGTGGAGTTGGAGGTTGTGCTGGTGGAACCTGAGTTGGCTGGGGTAGTTGAGACTGCAACTGACCCTGCTGAGACTGTAGCATTTGTTGCTGGGGCATTTGCTGGGACTGTGGCTGGTGCTGTGGTGGTGCTTGAGCTTGTGGTGACTGTTTTTGTGATGTCTGTGGATGCTGCTGCTGCTGTGAAGGTTGCTGCATTTGCGATGACATTTGTGATTTTTGCTGCTGCTGATTGGGAGATGGGTAAGAGTAGGGGCTATATGACTGAGGAAAGCCTGAAGATGGATGAACCTGGCTAGTCCAAAGATTCCAGCCTGATTTGGAATCCATTCGAGCACCACTTGCAGTGTACCACAAACTCTGGGGATAACCCTGTTGACCTGATGCTCCCCTGTTAGGTAAGTCTGGGGGGTATCCAGTAACAGGAGAGCTTCCATAAGGTGCAGAAAAATTATTTTGCATTGGATGATAATTTGAAGATTTGTGTGCTGCCATAGGAGGCTGGGAATGTGAACTTCCTGTGGTAGTTTGAACACCACTGCCCTGAGAATATCCATAAGAGTACTGACCACCTGGTCCAGGGTAACCTGGCCCTACACCACCAGGCCAGCTAGGATAATTCTGCTGCTGTGGTTGACGTGGTGAGGGATGATGTTGTGTCTGCTGCTGTGGTTGTTGATGCTGTTGCTGCTGCTGCTGTGGTGGCGGTTGCTGGTGCTGTTGTGGCTGTTGGTGTGCCTGTGGTGGTTGCTGGTGCTGTTGTGGCGAGTGCTGATGTGCCTGTGGGGGTTGCTGGTGTTGCTGTGGTGGCTGCTGATGTGCCTGTGGAGGTTGCTGGTGCTGCTGTGGTGGCTGTTGATGCTGCTGTGATGGTTGTTGATGCTGTTGCTGATGTGGTTGCTGATGCTGCTGCTGTGGTGGTTGGTGGTGTTGCTGAGATGGCTGCTGATGCTGTTGTTGGGGTGGCTGTGGCTGCTGCTGCAGTGCCTGTGGATGTTGCTGTTGCAGTTGTGAGAGCTGTTGCTGGTCACTTTGCTGGTAGCTGGCCTGCTGATGCTGTTGTGCCACTTGCCCATAATGCTGTTGTTGCACTGGACTCCAGGACTGTTTCCCCTGCTGCTGACTTGGTTCTTTTGACACTGAAGCAGCTGTATCGGGAGGATGTGTTAAGGGTTCCTGTTTCATATACTCCTGTGGACTAGGCTGCTGCTTGGAGCTGGTCATGTTATTCTGATCCTCTTCCTTTTGCTGTGAAGGGGAGTTCACTTGAGAGACATCATCAGTTTGTTCAAGATGTCTACTTTGTTGTGTTTTACTATCTAGTCTGTCACTATGGATTTCTTCATGTTTGAGTGATGTGGTATTTCTGCAAGACTGCTGTGAAGACAGAGTGGGGTGCATGGGAGAAGAGGATAATCGAACATGTTGCGACAAGTCCTCAGGCATTTCCTTTTTCTCTGCAATTGTAGCTTTCTGTTCTTCAAGTTGTTTTTCAGGTGTACCATGGGGCATCTGCAGGCTCTTCTGCTCATTTGCCAGCTGTTGCTGGTGCTTTTGTTGTTGTTGTTGTTGTTGTTGTTGTTGTTGTTGTTGTTGTTGCTGCTGCTGCTGCTGCTGCTGCTGCTGCTGTTGCTGCTGCTGCTGTTGTTGTTGTTGTTGTTGCTGTTGTTGTTGTTGTTGTTGTTGCTGCTGCTGCTGATGCTGCTGCTGCTGCTGCTGCTGCTGCTGTTGTTGTTGTTGCTGCTGATGATGATGATGATGCATTTGCTGTTTTTGTTGATGAAGCTGATGTTCATTTATCAACAGATGTTCTTTCTGAGATGACTCTCTCTCTAGTGCAGCATACTCATCTGCTGTTGTCCGTGAGCCAGTCTGTGAGCACTGGGTGTCATTAGTTCGTTCAGCAACACTATTATGATGTTCATATGGTTCTGAAGCAACTATTCTTGTGGCTGGTGACAACTGTCTTCTTGTTGGGCTCTGACCTGTATAACTGTTTGGAGGTTCCTGAGGCACTGAGCTTCCTCTGTCAACTACCCTCTCACTGGTTTCTCCAATAATGCTCGATACAGAATAAGAGCTTGTTTTCCGAGGCTTCATGTAATTTGAGCCTGTACCTGCCTCTGTTCTTGAATCATTCACTTGAAGGTTTTCTGGTAAAGGACAGGTGGAGTAACCATGTCTACTCTGAGCCTGAGATACCTGTGAGTCTGCTCTCGTGGAATACGTCACAGAAAGGCTACTGATCGAGGTTCTGGTACTATGGTGGTCACTGTGATTTGTTTCCATCAGAGCCTGTGGGGCAGGTGGGGTTTGTGAGGCTGGGTGCTGATTGGATGGGTGTTGAGAAGAATGCTGGGATGAGTGATGAGTATTAGATGAGTGTTGCGTGGACAAGCGTTGAGTCGACAAGTGCTGGGTGGACGGGTGCTGCGGCCCGGGGGTGACAGCTGGGGCAGGGGTGTAGGCAGGTGTCAAAGGTGATGGGGGTGCATGTAACGAGGGAAGCAAACCCTGTTTTTCTCCCCATCCCATACGCTCTAGTGCCATAAGTGGGCTGTCTGGAGCACCCACTCCACCTGTTCTGGTATTGTTCGGAGGACCTAAACTAGATGTGAGGGTTGATGGGACTCCTGAGGAAGCAGCTGAAGAGAGAGACTGTGTGAGGTGACTCCCTGCACCATGTTGCAGGCTGTACATACTAAGAGGTGGTTCATGCACTGCATGAACTGACTTCGTGTGTGCTAAACATTCACTCATCAGACGGAAAACCTGCCCACACACCTGGCATCGCCGCATTTTGTCTAAATCTTTCTTGGATTCAATAACATCTACAGGAGGGCTTGGGGTGGCTCCAGTGCCTGCCAGACCACCAGTTATGTTGTGTGGACCTGGCGATGGAGGAGTGGAAGTAACGGGTGACAAAAGGGATGAGGATCCTCCATGGCCCACTCCCAACCCACTGGCCAGGGGTGAAGGACTTCCTTGTCCCCCACTAAACTTTCCTTTGGAAAACATTGAGCCAGTCAGCCCTAGATCGGTGGTAGGAGCCTGCAGACCCCCTAAGGATGGTGGGGTAATGCCAGATGCTCCAGCAAGCTCTGAAGAATAGCCGAGATTGGAGCCCAGGCTTGAGCCCAAGCTCGATCCCAGGCCATATTTTGTGTAGCCATACTGGTAGCCCAGCCCGTACTGCTGATAGTACATAGAAGAGTTGTTGATGGGTGGAGCAGAGTAGCTTCCCATGCCTGAGGAATAACCTGGAGGGACGGCAGTTGGCTTGCCATAATAGGGGCTGGATACTTGAGTCAGGTCACCTGGGTAGCCGTTGTAGTAGGTGAGGGCAGCTGGGGGTGGCACATAGCCAGGGTAGGGCCCCGGGTACCCTCCAGACCCACCAAAACTGTTGTGCATTGAGTTCATTTTCTCTTGCACCGGACATACATCACTACCATTTCTATTTGCACTTTCACACTTTAAGCTCTAAAATTAACATCCTTAATATCTGTTTACGTTAAGTATTAAATGGATAAGTAGTATCCATCAAGGTCTTAACGTCATCACTTGGTGAAGATTCATGTAGCTGCCATGGTCAAGGATGCTGTCTGACTGTTGAGTATTACACGAGATCCATCAATGGTACGAGATTCAACAAGTATCACTGGTTCAGATCACTTCTTCATAGCTCATGATTTTTCTGCAAGAGGAAAGAGAAAATTAGGCAATACTACCAACATACAGCAAGAGAAAATAATGAGTACAGTAAATATATGATATGAATAGGAATAACCTAAAGTAAACAATATAATTCTGTAGCACTAAATTTTCATGCTGATGTATGACACGAGAGAAAATAATGTACAATTTGATGAATGAAAAACCACTTCCCTACTGCAGGCAGAGTTCTACAAACATCTGAAACAGGATTGGCTCTGTGGGGCATTCAAATACTGTGTTATCCCCTCAAATTGGAAAAATCTTCAATTATCATAAAACCCGCAAATTCTTACAACACCACAACCATACAGCAACCAATTCTCTCCTAGGTAATCACAACACAGAGGTGTAGCAAGGCCCAATAACTTCTCCCCTGCATTCATTCAATGACAACTGGTGAGTGTGTCTCAGGCCTGTTACTGTCCATAAAGTGGGGAAGGACGGGAGGAAAAATTAAAGGATACTCACACAGCTCTGCCTATGGTACATATATAATCAATCATTCTATCCTTCAAAACTGACTTTTCTCACTTAAGGACTAACGTTACAAGAATCTGACAGCATACCCATGTGAAAAAAGTAGGAAAAATCTACATAAAAATTCAAGGAGCTGCACTTAATAAAAACTGACCCCTATTTATGCTTCTACAGCACCAGTATACATAAGCCAAATGAGGACAGTCACCTAGATCTTCAAAAGGTATCTCCCACAGTGTCCTTATATCCTGGGCTCTGGCTGAAAGCCCTGGCTGGAAAAATAAAAACCAAAGACTTAAAGAACAAATAAATGTCCTCAGAAATCTTTGTGAAAAAACTTTTAGTTGAGCAATGACAGGTCATAAAGGACAGTGTTCCTCAAACAAAAATTTCATACTTTTATCATTTTTCAATGCAATACCAAATGAATTTTTTGGACACTGTACTGATTCTAAGGCTATAAGGAATGCAAGTTTCACAAGAAAATACTTCAGAGCTGTACTAGTAATCCATAGAGATAACCAACAGGAGATTCAAGATCTTTCAAACCTCCCATTTAGGCAGAGACAAGGAAGCTAATAACTTCTTCAGAAAAAGTCATAACAATCTATTCCACATAGAGTTAAATGTAATCATAAGTTACACAGCCAAAGGCTCATGTACAAAACTCTAATATGAAACAATAGAGATAAAATCGTGAGACTTTGGAAGAGTGGGGACAAAGCCCTTCCCAAATTTCATTGTAGAGATTTTAGAGTGAAAGGTTAGAAAACATATGTAAGGTATAATACAAATAAGCAAATAGCTATTCAATATTAAAAGCACATTTAGTAAATGAATAACAGAGTATAATCTGTTCACTTACCCAAATACCTTCCTTGTCTTCATTTTCAAAGCAAAGAAAAATATACAGCTGACCAAAATAATCAATTGGTTGCAGGTTGAAGGTGTATTAAGAATATCTGTAGCTGCTGATGTGCAAGCAGTAGGTGAAAAGAGGTATAGAATCAGGATTACTGAAGGCTGAGGCAACACGAGAGGCTGCGGCATTATCTTATATATCAACAGGTGTGAAATACACTGTAGAAGTATATATAGGATCATCACTAGTAAGAGAAATTAACTCTGATTCCTGTGACACCTGTAACAGGTGACAGGCTTGGAATTACTGTCTTTGATTGTTCTTTGCAATCTCTGAAAAATCTGAAGAATCAATTGCTTCAAGTACCTGGGCTGCATTTTGATTAGTTTTTGGATCCAATATATAAGCAAAGCATCCTCTTCACTTATGAATGTCCTCTGTTTAAGAAAGCAAATCAAATGAGAAGCCAGCTGTACCCTTCATCCATGGCTATCTCCTCTTTAGGATGATCATCTGTACTTCTGTTGTCACTATGAAATGGATTACGTTTTAAAACTGCTTGGTGATTCCTGCATCATTTACTTCCTGCACAAAAAGAACATCTCAGTCGAAGTCAATCCATGTTACCAGGTCATCTTTGGTAAATCTTTTAGCAACAAAAGTTTGCACTTGTTTGGCAAACTGTTAGAGAACTGTTGCCCTCACATTGCCCTGATTAATAGGAAAACTTTAAAATTTGTCAAATGAGTCAATATCATCATGCACTACTGCTTGATGTAGCTTTTTGGCAAGCCATTTTAGGAGTGTGCTGCGTAATGCTATCAAATAATTTGCAACATATAAAACAGCATCTTTAATAGTGAAGTTTTTAAAATCCTCTAACCCTCCATCATGATGAAAGCTGTTCATCAGACAACATAAGAACCTCCTCTGCCACTCAATTGAAAATTGGAGAAAACATATGGTAATAGGTATTAAGGCACTGGCCCCTATGGTATGGCAAAGAAGATTCATTCCTGATGTCATGAGCCACCAGAAAGAAGCCAAATCCAATGCATTCATCCATTGCAATAGGGTATCTCATGCTGCATATAACTGCTTTAACATAACCTATAAAGCAGGAAAACAATACATTATGGAAGCGGAAGTGGATCATAGGGTGGGGGAGGGGGCGAAAATTTTGGGAGCCTTGAAAAATGTGTGGAAGTCGAGAACATTATCCCGGAAAGCAAAAATGGGTATGTTTGAAGGAATAGTGGTTCCAACAATGTTGTATGGTTGCGAGGCGTGGGCTATGGATAGAGTTGTGCGCAGGAGGATGGATGTGCCGGAAATGAGATGTTTGAGGACAATGTGTGGTGTGAGGTGGTTTGATCGAGTAAGTAACGTAAGGGTAAGAGAGATGTGTGGAAATAAAAAGAGCGTGGTTGAGAGAGCAGAAGAGGGTGTTTTGAAGTGGTTTGGGCACATGGAGAGAATGAGTGAGGAAAGATTGACCAAGAGGATATATGTGTCGGAGGTGGAGGGAACGAGGAGAAGAGGGAGACCAAATTGGAGGTGGAAAGATGGAGTGAAAAGGATTTTGTGTGATCGGGGCCTGAACATGCAGGAGGGTGAAAGGAGGGCAAGGAATAGAGTGAATTGGAGCGATGTGGTATACAGGGGTTGACGTGCTGTCAGTGGATTGAATCAAGGCATGTGAAGCGTCCGGGGTAAACCATGGAAAGCTGTGTAGGTATGTATATTTGCGTGTGTGGACGTGTGTATGTACATGTGTATGGGGGGGGTTGGGCCATTTCTTTCGTCTGTTTCCTTGCGCTACCTCGCAAACGCGGGAGACAGCGACGAGGTATAAAAAAAAAAAAAAAAAAAAAAAAAAAAAAAAAAAGGCTATAAATATTTTTTACAAAATTTCAAGCCTGTATTACCAAAATGGAACAACACACAATGTTGCATTTCATGCAGTCTGGTGCTTTTTGTGCCATTCTGTTTTGTACTGATACAGAACACAAGTCATATTTTCCTGTGAGTACTGACATTACATGCTGTGTGAATCTCTCCTGTGATGGTCTTTCACCCATTCTCAAATTCTAATGTAAAAGAGAGTGAAAATGACTGAAAAAAAAAGTGCAAAGTGCCAATGATAGAAGAGGTGTGGGGCAATATATGCACTGAAAGTTTGTACAGTCTTGAAAAACTGAAGGTGCTTAAGATTATACGATATTCACTAGAGAAAGTTCTTTGATGCCATATGAAGCATATTCATTTATTCACATTTTTTTCATCTAGTGCTAGTTTAAGTTTGCACTACTGATCATTTTCATCTATTATACATGTGCTGGCACTAAAAAGAAAAAAAAAGAAAAAATGCATGAATTCACTGGCTGTGATCACATGTAAAAACACTCGCAAAACCAAATAAATGGAAAAGAAAATATGAACCCTCGAAGTATGAAATGTAAATGGAGACACATTTGTGTTTATTTACATTCTTACTGTGCAAGTGCTAAAGAATAACACCCCACACTGATGCTTGGCAGGTGTTTGTAAATCTTTCAAGGGTGTGGAAGCATTTTCTGAAAGGCATGTAGATCTCAATAAAATGTGTTTGTTTATGTTCATATTGTATGAGTGCTCATGACATAACATATACATGCTTGGCAGGTGTTTCAAGGTTTCTCTAGTGATAATAAATCTTTCAATGGAGGGAAAACATTTTTTGAATGGAGTGGAGTAAATCTGAATGTCGTAGACATTGAAAAATATCATTTGACAATAGAGCAACTGTCTAAGGCTTTGTAATGTCTTGAAGCAAGTTCCAAAATCTCACTTTTACTTACCTAAACCATGAATAAAACCTTTAAAGTTTCCAGATGAGTAAATGATATGATCCAAAACTACTAACAGCAGTATACATAAAGATAAAAAACAAATATTCTGAGCCACAATCCTTGGATAAGTTCTTTGGATAAACTTCTGAAGAAGAAAATAACTAATACAAACAGTACCTCTTGCAGGAAAAGATATCTCAGAGGATGAGACTGATAATTCTACTGCCCAACCCTCTATCCTCTCCTCCAAGTGACCCCTGTATCTCCCTGTAAAGCTATCCCTACACAGTAGCAGTCACATTCCCTGGTGAGCAATCAGTTTATCATCATTATGATAATTTCCAAAATATCTTGAGGCTGAATTATTCTTTGTGGAAATTCATCTTTCATCATGTAATGGTAGTCTACTAGAAAATAGGTTTCACTTAAAGGAGTCCATAATGTACTCAATATTGAGAGTAAAACAGCCTTGGAACTATAGATACTTATGAATTATTGAAAGGGGTCCAGGGGTTATGTAACAATAAATTACAATAATATTCATCTATTTTTTTTCATACATATTCCTCATTTCCTGCATAAGCGAGGTAGCATAAAGAACAGACGACATATCCTCACTTGGCCCACTTCTTTTTTCCTTCTTTTGGAAAATCAAAAATGCGAGGGGAGGATTTCCTGCCCCCACTCCCTCCCCCTTTTAATTGCCTTCTATGACATGCAGAAAGTACATGGGGGAGTACTCTTTCTGCCTTATCTCCAGGGTTGAATAATAATAATAATTCTTTCTTTCAAACTATTCACCATTTCCTGCATTAGCGAGGTAGCGTTAAGAACAGAGAACTGGGCCTTTGAGGGAATATCCTCACCTGGTCCCCTTCTCTGTTCCCTCTTTTGGAAAATTATACAATAATAATAATAATAATCACCACTACTTGTTATCACCTCCCCATTTGCGCCCTTCACTGAAGTTCCCATTTGCTCCCTTGTCTTACGCACTTTATTTACCTCCTTCCAGAACATCTTTTTATTCTCCCTAAAATTTAATGATACTCTCTCACCCTCATTTGCCCTTTTTCACCTCTTGCACCTTTCTCTTGACCTCCTGTCTCTTTCTTTTATACGTCTCCCACTCAACTGCATTTTTTCCCTGCAAATGATATGATGTGAGAAGGAGATGGAGTGAGTATTTTGAAGGTTTGTTGAATGTGTTTGATGATAGAGTGGCAGATATAGGGTGTTTTGGTCGAGGTGGTGTGCAAAGTGCGAGGGTTAGGGAAAATGATTTGGTAAACGGAGAAGAGGTAGTAAAAGCTTTGCGGAAGATGAAAGCCGGCAAGGCAGCAGGTTTGGATGGAATTGCAGTGGAATTTATTAAAAAAGGGGGTGACTGTATTGTTGACTGGTTGGCAAGGTTATTTAATGTATGTATGACTCATGGTGAGGTGCCTGAGGATTGGCGGAATGCGTGCATAGTGCCATTGTACAAAGGTAAAGGGGATAAGAGTGAGTGCTCAAATTACAGAGGTATAAGTTTGTTGAGTATTCCTGGCAAATTATATGGGAGGGTATTGATTGAGAGGGTGAAGGCATGTACAGAGCATCAGATTGGGGAAGAGCAGTGTGGTTTCAGAAGTGGTAGAG
Organism: Panulirus ornatus; assembly: GCF_036320965.1. Classification (NCBI taxonomy): domain Eukaryota; kingdom Metazoa; phylum Arthropoda; class Malacostraca; order Decapoda; family Palinuridae; genus Panulirus; species Panulirus ornatus. Next base: position 15,684,449 of record NC_092290.1, on the reverse strand, counting down.
GATGTGTGGATCAGGTGTTTGCTTTGAAGAATGTATGTGAGAAATACTTAGAAAAGCAAATGGATTTGTATGTAGCATTTATGGATCTGGAGAAGGCATATGATAGAGTTGATAGAGATGCTCTGTGGAAGGTATTAAGAATATATGGTGTGGGAGGCAAGTTGTTAGAAGCAGTGAAAAGTTTTTATCGAGGATGTAAGGCATGTGTACGTGTAGGAAGAGAGGAAAGTGATTGGTTCTCAGTGAATGTAGGTTTACGGCAGGGGTGTGTGATGTCTCCATGGTTGTTTAATTTGTTTATGGATGGGGTTGTTAAAGAGGTGAATGCAAGAGTTTTGGAAAGAGGGGCAAGTATGAAGTCTGTTGGGGATGAGAGAGCTTGGGAAGTGAGTCAGTTGTTGTTCGCTGATGATACAGCGCTGGTGGCTGATTCATGTGAGAAACTACAGAAGCTGGTGACTGAGTTTGGTAAAGTGTGTGAAAGAAGAAAGTTAAGAGTAAATGTGAATAAGAGCAAGGTTATTAGGTACAGTAGGGTAGAGGGTCAAGTCAATTGGGAGGTGAGTTTGAATGGAGAAAAACTGGAGGAAGTGAAGTGTTTTAGATATCTGGGAGTGGATCTGGCAGCGGATGGAACCATGGAAGCGGAAGTGGATCATAGGGTGGGGGAGGGGGCGAAAATACTGGGAGCCTTGAAGAATGTGTGGAAGTCGAGAACATTATCTCGGAAAGCAAAAATGAGTATGTTTGAAGGAATAGTGGTTCCAACAATGTTGTATGGTTGCGAGGCGTGGACTATGGATAGAGTTGTGCGCAGGAGGATGGATGTGCTGGAAATGAGATGTTTGAGGACAATGTGTGGTGTGAGGTGGTTTGATCGAGTAAGTAACGTAAGGGTAAGAGAGATGTGTGGAAATAAAAAGAGCGTGGTTGAGAGAGCAGAAGAGGGTGTTTTGAAATGGTTTGGTCACATGGAGAGAATGAGTGAGGAAAGATTGACCAAGAGGATATATGTGTCGGAGGTGGAGGGAACGAGGAGAAGAGGGAGACCAAATTGGAGGTGGAAAGATGGAGTGAAAAAGATTTTGTGTGATCGGGGCCTGAACATGCAGGAGGGTGAAAGGAGGGCAAGGAATAGAGTGAATTGGAGCGATGTGGTATACCGGGGTTGACGTGCTGTCAGTGGATTGAATCAAGGCATGTGAAGCGTCTGGGGTAAACCATGGAAAGCTGTGTAGGTATGTATATTTGCGTGTGTGGACGTATGTATATACATGTGTATGGGGGTGGGTTGGGCCATTTCTTTCGTCTGTTTATTTGCACTACCTCGCAAACGTGGGAGACAGCGACAAAGCAAAAAAAAGAAAAAAAAAAAAAATAATAATAATAATAATAGTAATAATAATAATAATAATTATAATAATAATAATAATTATAATAATAATAATAGTGTTTTGAAATGGTTTGGGCACATGGAGAGAATGAGTGAGGAAAGATTGACCTAGAGGATATATGTGTCGGAGGTGGAGGGAACGAGGAGAAGTGGGAGACCAAATTGGAGGTGGAAAGACGGAGTGAAAAAGATTTTGAGTGATCGGGGCCTGAACATGCAGGAGGGTGAAAGGTGGGCAAGGAATAGAGTGAATTGGATCGATGTGGTATACCGGGGTCGACGTGCTGTCAATGGATTGAATCAGGGCATTTGAAGCGTCTGGGGTAAACCATGGAAAGTTCTGTGGAGCCTGGGTGTGGAAAGGGAGCTGTGGTTTCGGGCATTATTGCATGACAGCTGGAGACTGAGTGTGAGCGAATGGGGCCTTTGTTGTCTTTTCCTGGCGCTGCCTCGCGCACACGAGGGGGAAGGGGATATTATTCCGTGTGTGGCGGGGTGGCGATGGGGGTGAGTAGGGGCAGACTGTGAATTGTGTGCATGTGTGTATATGTGTGTGTCTGTGTGTGTATATATGTGTGTACATTTGGATGTGTGGGTGAGTATGTTTGCGTGTGTGGACGTGTGTGTGTGTGTATGTGTGTGGGGGGTGGGTTGGGCTATTTCTTTCGTCTGTTTCCTTGCGCTACCTCGCAGGCACAGGAGACAGCGACAAAGCAAAATAAATAAATATATATATATGGTTTCAGAAGTGGTAGAGGATGTGTGGATCGTGTTTGCTTTGAAGAATGTATGCGAGAAATACTTAGAAAAGCAAATGGATTTGTATGTAGCATTTATGGATCTGGAGAAGGCATATGATAAGAGTTGATAGAGATGCTCTGTGGAAGGTATTAAGAATATATGGTGTGGGAGGCAAGTTGTTAGAAGCAGTGAAAAGTTTTTATCGATGATGTGAGGCATGTGTACGTGTAGGAAGAGAGGAAAGTGATTGGTTCTCAGTGAATGTAGGTTTGCGGCAGGGGTGTGTGATGTCTCCATGGTTGTTTAATTTGTTTATGGATGGGGTTGTTAGGGAGGTAAATGCAAGAGTTTTGGAAAGAGGGCAAGTATGAAGTCTGTTGGGGATGAGAGAGCTTGGGAAGTGAGTCAGTTGTTGTTCGCTGATGATACAGCGCTGGTGGCTGATTCATGTGAGAAACTACAGAAGCTGGTGACTGAGTTTGGTAAAGTGTGTGAAAGAAGAAAGTTAAGAGTAAATGTGAATAAGAGCAAGGTTATTAGGTACAGTAGGGTAGAGGGTCAAGTCAATTGGGAGGTGAGTTTGAATGGAGAAAAACTGGAGGAAGTGAAGTGTTTTAGATATCTGGGAGTGGATCTGGCAGCGGATGGAACCATGGAAGCGGAAGTGGATCATAGGGTGGGGGAGGGGGCGAAAATACTGGGAGCCTTGAAGAATGTGTGGAAGTCGAGAACATTATCTCGGAAAGCAAAAATGAGTATGTTTGAAGGAATAGTGGTTCCAACAATGTTGTATGGTTGCGAGGCGTGGACTATGGATAGAGTTGTGCGCAGGAGGATGGATGTGCTGGAAATGAGATGTTTGAGGACAATGTGTGGTGTGAGGTGGTTTGATCGAGTAAGTAACGTAAGGGTAAGAGAGATGTGTGGAAATAAAAAGAGCGTGGTTGAGAGAGCAGAAGAGGGTGTTTTGAAATGGTTTGGTCACATGGAGAGAATGAGTGAGGAAAGATTGACCAAGAGGATATATGTGTCGGAGGTGGAGGGAACGAGGAGAAGAGGGAGACCAAATTGGAGGTGGAAAGATGGAGTGAAAAAGATTTTGTGTGATCGGGGCCTGAACATGCAGGAGGGTGAAAGGAGGGCAAGGAATAGAGTGAATTGGAGCGATGTGGTATACCGGGGTTGACGTGCTGTCAGTGGATTGAATCAAGGCATGTGAAGCGTCTGGGGTAAACCATGGAAAGCTGTGTAGGTATGTATATTTGCGTGTGTGGACGTATGTATATACATGTGTATGGGGGTGGGTTGGGCCATTTCTTTCGTCTGTTTATTTGCGCTACCTCGCAAACGTGGGAGACAGCGACAAAGCAAAAAAAAGAAAAAAAAAAAAAATAATAATAATAATAATAATAATAGTAATAATAATAATAATAATTATAATAATAATAATAATTATAATAATAATAATAGTGTTTTGAAATGGTTTGGGCACATGGAGAGAATGAGTGAGGAAAGATTGACCTAGAGGATATATGTGTCGGAGGTGGAGGGAACGAGGAGAAGTGGGAGACCAAATTGGAGGTGGAAAGACGGAGTGAAAAAGATTTTGAGTGATCGGGGCCTGAACATGCAGGAGGGTGAAAGGTGGGCAAGGAATAGAGTGAATTGGATCGATGTGGTATACCGGGGTCGACGTGCTGTCAATGGATTGAATCAGGGCATTTGAAGCGTCTGGGGTAAACCATGGAAAGTTCTGTGGAGCCTGGGTGTGGAAAGGGAGCTGTGGTTTCGGGCATTATTGCATGACAGCTGGAGACTGAGTGTGAGCGAATGGGGCCTTTGTTGTCTTTTCCTGGCGCTGCCTCGCGCACACGAGGGGGAAGGGGATATTATTCCGTGTGTGGCGGGGTGGCGATGGGGGTGAGTAGGGGCAGACTGTGAATTGTGTGCATGTGTGTATATGTGTGTGTCTGTGTGTGTATATATGTGTGTACATTTGGATGTGTGGGTGAGTATGTTTGCGTGTGTGGACGTGTGTGTGTGTGTGTGTGGGGGGTGGGTTGGGCTATTTCTTTCGTCTGTTTCCTTGCGCTACCTCGCAGGCACAGGAGACAGCGACAAAGCAAAATAAATAAATATATATATATGGTTTCAGAAGTGGTAGAGGATGTGTGGATCGTGTTTGCTTTGAAGAATGTATGTGAGAAATACTTAGAAAAGCAAATGGATTTGTATGTAGCATTTATGGATCTGGAGAAGGCATATGATAAGAGTTGATAGAGATGCTCTGTGGAAGGTATTAAGAATATATGGTGTGGGAGGCAAGTTGTTAGAAGCAGTGAAAAGTTTTTATCGATGATGTGAGGCATGTGTACGTGTAGGAAGAGAGGAAAGTGATTGGTTCTCAGTGAATGTAGGTTTGCGGCAGGGGTGTGTGATGTCTCCATGGTTGTTTAATTTGTTTATGGATGGGGTTGTTAGGGAGGTAAATGCAAGAGTTTTGGAAAGAGGGCAAGTATGAAGTCTGTTGGGGATGAGAGAGCTTGGGAAGTGAGTCAGTTGTTGTTCGCTGATGATACAGCGCTGGTGGCTGATTTATGTGAGAAACTGCAGAAGCTGGTGACTGAGTTTGGTAAAGTGTGTGAAAGAAGAAAGTTAAGAGTAAATGTGAATAAGAGCAAGGTTATTAGGTACAGTAGGGTTGAGGGTCAAGTCAATTGGGAGGTAAGTTTGAATGGAGAAAAACTGGAGGAAGTAAAGTGTTTTAGATATCTGGGAGTGGATCTGGCAGCGGATGGAACCATGGAAGCGGAAGTGGATCATAGGGTGGGGGAGGGGGCGAAAATCCTGGGAGCCTTGAAGAATGTGTGGAAGTCGAGAACATTATCTCGGAAAGCAAAAATGGGTATGTTTGAAGGAATAGTGGTTCCAACAATGTTGTATGGTTGCGAGGCGTGGGCTATGGATAGAGTTGTGCGCAGGAGGATGGATGTGCTGGAAATGAGATGTTTGAGGACAATGTGTGGTGTGAGGTGGTTTGATCGAGTAAGTAACGTGAGGGTAAGAGAGATGTGTGGAAATAAAAAGAGCGTAATTGAGAGAGCAGAAGAGGGTGTTTTGAAATGGTTTGGGCACATGGAGAGAATGAGTGAGGAAAGATTGACCAAGAGGATATATGTGTCGGAGGTGGAGGGAACGAGGAGAAGTGGGAGACCAAATTGGAGGTGGAAAGATGGAATGAAAAAGATTTTGTGTGATCGGGGCCTGAACAAGCAGGAGGGTGAAAGGAGGGCAAGGAATAGAGTGAATTGGATTGATGTGGTATACCGGGGTTGACGTGCTGTCAGTGGATTGACTCAGGGCATGTGAAGCGTCTGGGGTAAACCATGGAAAGCTGTGTAGGTATGTATATCTGCGTGTGTGGACATATGTATATACATGTGTATGGGGGTGGGTTGGGCCATTTCTTTCATCTGTTTCCTTGCGCTACCTCGCAAACGCGGGAGACAGCGGCAAAAAAAAAAAAAAAAATGATAATAATAACTATTTCTCCCCTATCCCTGTGTGTCGTAGAAGGCGACTAAAGGGGATGGCTGCGGGGGTCTAGAAACCCTCCCCTCCTTGTATTTTAACTTTCTAAAAGGGGAAACAGAAGAAGGAGTCACATGGGGAGTGCTCATCCTCCTCGATGGCTCAGATTGGGGTGTCTAAATGTGTGTGGATGTAACCAAAATGAGAAAAAAGGAGAGATAGGTAGTATGTTTGAGGAAAGGAACCTGGATGTTTTGGCTCTGAGTAAAACGAAGCTCAAGGGTAAAGGGGAAGAACTGTTTGGAAAAGTCTCGGGAGTACAGTCGGGGTAGGTGGGAGGACAAAAGCAAAGGAAGGAGTATCACTACTCCTAAAAGAGGAGCTGTAGGCGTATGTGATAGAGTGTAAGAAAATAAAGTCTAGATTGATATGGGTACAACTGAAAGTGGAAGGAGAGAGATGGGTGATTATTGGTGCCTATGCACCTGGGCATGAGAAGAAAGATCATGACAGGCAAGTGTTTTGGGAGCAGATGAGTGAGTGTTTTAGCAGTTTTGATACATGAGACCAGGTTATAGTGATGGGTGATTTGAATGCAACGGTGAGTAATGTGGCAGTTGAGGGAATAATTGGTGTACATGGGGTGTTCAGTGTTGTAAATGGAAATGGTGAAGAGCTTGTAGATTTGTGTGCTGAAAAAGGACTGGTGATTGGGAATACCTGGTTTAAAAAGGGAGATATACATAAGTATATGTATGTAAGTAGGAGAGACGGCCAGAGAGAGTTACTGGGTTATGTGTTAAATGATAAGCATGTGAAAGAGAGACTTTTGGATGTTAATGTGCTGAGGGATGCAACTGGAGGGAAGTCTGATCATTATCTTGTAAAGCGAAGGTGAAGATATGCAGAGGCTTTCAGAAGACAAAATGTTGGGGTAAAGAGAGTGGTGAGAGTGAGTGAGTTTGGTGAGAGAAAAGGACGTAAGGGGAGTTGGGGAGGAATGGGACATACTTAGGGAAGCACTGATGGCTTGCGCAAAATATGCTTGTGACATGAGAAGCGCGGAAGGTGGGCAGATTAGAAAGGGTAGTGAGTGGTGGGATGAAGAAGTAAGATTATTAGTGGAAGAGAAGAGAGAGTCATTTGGACGATTTTTGCAGGGAAATAGTCCAAATGACAGGGAGATGTATAAAAGAAAGAGGCAAGAGGTCAAGAGAAAGGTGCAAGAGGTGAAAAAGAAAGCAAATGAGAGTTGGGGTGAGAGAGTATCATTAAATTTTAGGGAGATTAAAAAGATGTTTTGGAAGGAGGTAAATAAAGTGTGTACGACAAGATAACAAATGGGAACATCAGTAAAGGGGGCAAATGGGAGGTAATAACAAGTAGTGGTGATGTGAGGAGATGGAGTGAGTATTTTGAGGGTTTGTTGAATGTGTTAGATGATAGAGTGGCAGGCACAGGGTGTTTTGGTCGAGGTGGTGCGCGAAATGAGATGGTCAGGGAGAATGGTTTGGTAAAAAACGGAGAAGAGGTAGTAAAAGCTTTGCGGAAGATGAAAGCTAGCAAGGTGGTGAGTTTGAATGGTAATGCAGTGGAATTTAATAGAAAAGGGGGTGACTGTGTTGTTGACTGGTTGGTGAGGATATTCAATGTAGGTATGGCTCATAGTGAAGTGCCTGAGGATTGGCACTGCCATTGTACAAAGGCAAAGGGGATAAAGGTGAGGGTTCAAATTACAGAGGTATAAGTTTGTTGAGTATTCCTGGGAAATTATATGGGAGGGTACTGATTGAGAGGGTGAAGGCATGTACAGAGCATCAGACTGGGGAGGAGCAGTGTGGTTTCAGAAGTGGTAGAGGATGTGTGGATCAGCTGTTTGCTTTGAAGATTGTATGTGAGAAATACTTAGAAAAGCAAATGGATTCATATGTAGCATTTATGGATCTGGAGAGGGTATACGATAGAGATGATAGAGATGCTCTGTGGAAGGTATTAAGAGTATATGGTGTGGGAGACAAGTTGCTATAAGCAGTGAAAAGTTTTTATCAAAGATGTAAGGCATGTGTATGAGTAGGAGGCGAGAAAAGTGATTGGTTCCCAGTGAGACATGTTGCTATAAGCAGTGAAAAGTTTTTATCAAAGATGTAAGGCATGTGTACGAGTAGGGAGCGAGGAAAGTGATTAGTTCCCATTGAATGTTGGTTTGCAGCATGGATGGGGTTGTTAGGAAGGGGAATGCAAGAGGTTTGAAGAGAGGGGTAAGTATGCAGTCTGTTGTGGATGAGAGGGCTTGGGAAGTGAGTCAGTTGTTGTTCGCTGATGATACAGCGCTGGTGGCTGGTTCGGGTGAGAAACTGCAGAAGCTGGTGACTGAGTCTGGTAAAGTGTGTGAAAGAAGAAAGCTGAGAGTAAATGTGAATAAGAGCAAGGTTATCAGGTACAGTAGAGTTGAGGGACAAGTCAATTGGGAGGTAAGTTTGAATGGAGAAAAATGGAGGAAGTGAAGTGTTTTAGATATCTGGGAGTGGATTTGGCAGCGGATGGAACCATGGAAGTGGAAGTAAGTCACAGAGTGGGGGAGGGGGCGAAAGTTCTGGGAGCGTTCAAGAATGTGTGGAAGGCGAGAACATTATCTCTGTAAGCAAAAATGGGTATGATTGAAGGAATAGTGGTTCCAACAATTTTATATGGTTGCGAGGTGTGGGCTGTAGATTGGGTTATTCGGAGGAGGGGGGATGTATTGGAAATGAGATGTGAGGACAATGTGTGGTGTGAGGTGGTTTGATTGAGTAAGTAATGTAAGGGTAAGAGAGATGTGTGGAAATAAAAAGAGCGTGGTTGAGAGAGCAGAAGAGGGTGTTTTGAAATGGTTTGGGCACATGGAGAGAATGAGTGAGGAAAGATTGACTGAGAGGATATATGTGTCGGAGGTGGAGGGAACGAGGAGAAGTGGGAGACCAAATTGGAGGTGGAAAGATGGAGTGAAAAAGATTTTGAGTGATCGGGGCCTGAACATGCAGGAGGGTGAGAGGCGGGCAAGGAATAGAGTGAATTGGATCGATGTGGTATTCCGGGGTTGACGTGCTGTCAGTGGATTGAATCAGGGCATGTGAAGCGTCTGGGGTAAACCATGAAAAGTTGTGTGGGGCACGGATGTGGAAAGGGAGCTGTGGTTTCGGGCATTATTGTATGACAGCTAGAGACTGAGTGTGAACGAATGGGGCCTTTGTTGTCTTTTCCTAGAGCTACCTCGCACACATGAGGGGGGAGGGGGATGGTATTCCATGTGTGGCGAGGTGGCGATGGGAAATGAATAAAGGCAGACAGTGTGAATTGTGTGCATGGGTATATATGTATGTGTCTGTGTGTGTATATATATGTGTACATTGAGATGTATAGGTATGTATATTTGCATGTGTGGACGTGTATGTATATAACATGTGTATGGGGGTGGGTTGGGCCATTTCTTTTGTCTGTTTCCTTGCGCTACCTCGCAAACGCAGGAGACAGCGACAAAGCATAATAAATATAAATATGTATATGTATGTATATGTTGAAATGTATAGGTATGTATATGTGCATGTGTGGGCATTTATGTACGTACATGTGTATGTGGGTGGGTTGGGCCACTTCTTTCGTCTGTTTCCTTTCACTACCTCGCTAATGCGGGAGACAGCGACTAAGTATAATAAATAAAAAATATCATTATCATTATCATTTTGCTTTGTCACTGTCTCCCACATTAGTGAGGTAGTGCAAGGAAACAGACGAAAGAATGGCCCAACCCACCGACATACACATGTATGTACATACACGTCCACACACGCAAATATACATACCTATACATCTCAATGTACACATATATATACACACAGACATATACATATATACACATATACATACTTCATACTGTCTGCCTTTATTTATTCCCATTGCCACCTCGCCACATATGGAATAACAACCCCCCCCCTCATGTGTGCGAGGTAGCGCTAGGAAAAGACAACAAAGGCCACATTTGTTCACACTCAGTCTCTAGCTGTCATGTAATAATGCACTGAAACCACAGCTCCCTTTCCACATCCAGGCCCCGCACAACTTTCCATGGTTTACCCCAGACATTTCACAGCCCTTGTTCAATCCACTGACAGCACGTCGACCCCGGTATACCACATTGTTCCAATTCACTCTATTCCTTGCATGCCTTTCACCCTCCTGCATGTTCAGGCCCCTCTCATTCAAAATCTTTTTCACTCCATCTTTCCACCTCCAATTTGGTCTCCCACTTCTCCTTGTTCCCTCCACCTCTGACACATATATCCTCTTGGTCAATCTTTCCTCACTCATTCTCTCCATGTGACCAAACCATTTCAAAATATGCTCTTCTGCTCTCTCAATCACACTCTTTTTATTTCCACACATCTCTCTTATCCTTACATTACTTACTCGATCAAACCACCTCACACCACATATTATCCTCAAACATCTCATTTCCAGCACATCCTCCCTCCTGCGAACAACTCTATCCACAGCCCAAGCCTTACAACCATACAACATTGTTGGAACCACTAATCCTCTGAACATACCCATTTTTGCTTTACGAGATAATGTTCTCGACTTCCAAATATTCTTCAAGGCTCCCAGAATTTTTACCCCTTCCCGCACCCTATGATTCACTTCCGCTTCCATGGTTCCATCCGCTGCCAGGTCCACTCCCAGATATCTAAAACACTTACTTCCTCCAGTTTATCTCCATTCAAACTTACCTCCCAATTGACTTGACCCTCAACCCTACTGAACCTAATTTCCTTGCTCTTATTCACATTTACTCTTAACTTTCTTCTTTCACACACTTTACCAAACTCAGTCACCAGCTTCTGCAGTTTCTCACATGAATCAGCCACCAGCGCTGTATCATAAGCGAACAACAACTGACTCACTTTCCAAGCTCTCTCATCCACAACAGACTGCATACTTGCACCTCTTTCCAAAACTCTTCCATTCACCTCCGTAACAACACCATTAATAAACAAATTAAACAACTATGGAGACATCACACACCCCTGCCGCAAACCTACATTCACTGAGAACCAATCACTTTCCTCTCTTCCTACACGTACACATGCCTTACATCCTCGAGAAAAACTTTTCACTGCCTCTAACAACTTGCCTCACACACCATATATTCTTAATACCTTCCACATAGCATCTCTATCAACTCTATCATATGCCTTCTCCAGATCCATAAATGCTACATACAAATCCATTTGCTTTCCTAAGTATTTCTCACATACATTCTTCAAAGCAAACACCTGATCCACACATCCTCTACCACTTCTGAAACCACATTGCTCTTCCCCAATCTGATGCTCTGTAAATGCCTTCACCCTCTCAATCAATACCCTCCCATATCATTTCATAGGAATACTAAACAAACATATATCTCTGTAATTTGAGCACTCACCTTTGTCCCCTTTGCCTTTGTACAATGGCACTAAGCAAGCATTCTACCAATCCTCAGGCATCTCGTCATGAGTCATACATACATTAAATAACCTTACCAACCAGTCAACAATACAGTCATCCCCTTTTTTAATAAATTCCACTGCAATACCATCCAAACCTGCTGCCTTGCCGGCTTTCATCTTCCACATAGCTTTTACTACCTCTTCTCTGTTTACCAAATCATTTTCCCTAACCCTCTCACTTTGCACACCACCTTGACCAAAACACCCTATATCTACCACTCTATCATCAAACACATTCAACAAACCTTCAAAATACTCACGCCATCTCCTTCTCACATCACCACTACTTGTTATCACCTCCCCATTAGCCCCTTTCACTGAAGTTCCCATTTGTTTCCTTCCAAAACATCTTTTTATTCTCCCTAAAATGTAATGATACTCTCTCACTCCAACTTTCATTTGCCCTCTTTTTCACCTCTTGCACCTTTCTCTTGACCTCCTCCCTCTTTCTTTCATACATCTACTCACTTGCATTATTTCCCTGCAACAATCATCCAAATGCATCTCTCTTCTCTTTCACTTATAATCTTACTTCTTCATCCCACCACTCACTACCCTTTCTAATCTGCCCACCTCCCACGCTTCTCATGCCACAAGCATCTTTTGCGCAAGCCATCACTGATTCCCTAAATACATCCCATTCCTCCCCCACTCCCCTTACCTCCTTTGTTCTCACCTTTTTCCATTTTGTACTCAGTCTCTCCTAGTACTTCCTCACACAAGTCTCCTTCCCAAGCTCACTCTCACTACTCTCTTCACCCTAACATTCTCTCTTCTTTTCTGAAAACCTCTACAAATCTTCACCTTCGCCTCCACAAGATAATGATCAGACATCCCTCCAGTTGCACCTCTCAGCACATTAACATTCAAAAGTCTCTCTTTCGCGTGCCTATCAATTAACACGTAATCCAATAACGCTCTCTGGCCATATCTCCTACTTACATTTTTTTTTTTTTATACTTTGTCGCTGTCTCCCGCGTTTGCGAGGTAGCGCAAGGAAACAGACGAAAGAAATGGCCCAACCCCCCCCCATACACATGTACATACACACGTCCACACACACAAATATACATACCTACACAGCTTTCCATGGTTTACCCCAGACGCTTCACATGCCTTGATTCACTCCACTGACAGCACGTCAACCCCTGTATACCACATCGCTCCAATTCACTCTATTCCTTGCCCTCCTTACACCCTCCTGCATGTTCAGGCCCCGATCACACAAAATCTTTTTCACTCCATCTTTCCACCTCCAATTTGGTCTCCCTCTTCTCCTCGTTCCCTCCACCTCCGACACATATATCCTCTTGGTCAATCTTTCCTCACTCATTCTCTCCATGTGCCCAAACCATTTCAAAACACCCTCTTCTGCTCTCTCAACCACGCTCTTTTTATTTCCACACATCTCTCTTACCCTTACGTTACTTACTCGATCAAACCACCTCACACCACACATTGTCCTCAAACATCTCATTTCCAGCACATCCATCCTCCTGCGCACAACTCTATCCATAGCCCACGCCTTGCAACCATACAACATTGTTGGAACCACTATTCCTTCAAACATACCCATTTTTGCTTTCCGAGATAATGTTCTCGACTTCCACACATTTTTCAAGGCTCCCAAAATTTTCGCCCCCTCCCCCACCCTATGATCCACTTCCGCTTCCATGGTTCCATCCGCTGACAGATCCACTCCCAGATATCTAAAACACTTCACTTCCTCCAGTTTTTCTCCATTCAAACTCACCTCCCAATTGACTTGACCCTCAACCCTACTGTACCTAATAACCTTGCTCTTATTCACATTTACTCTTAACTTTCTTCTTCCACACACTTTACCAAACTCAGTCACCAGCTTCTGCAGTTTCTCACATGAATCAGCCACCAGCGCTGTATCATCAGCGAACAACAACTGACTCACTTCCCAAGCTCTCTCATCCCCAACAGACTTCATACTTGCCCCTCTTTCCAGGACTCTTGCATTTACCTCCCTAACAACCCCATCCATAAACAAATTAAACAACCATGGAGACATCACACACCCCTGCCGCAAACCTACATTCACTGAGAACCAATCACTTTCCTCTCTTCCTACACGTACACATGCCTTACATCCTCGATAAAAACTTTTCACTGCTTCTAACAACTTGCCTCCCACACCATATATTCTTAATACCTTCCACAGAGCATCTCTATCAACTCTATCATATGCCTTCTCCAGATCCATAAATGCTACATACAAATCCTACTTACATACGTATACTTATGTATATCTCTCTTTTTAAACCAGGTATTCCCAATCACCAGTCCTTTTTCACATATAAATCTACAAGCTCTTCACCATTTCCATTTACAACACTGAACACCCCATGCATACCAATTATTCCCTCAACTGCCACATTACTCACCTTTGCATTCAAATCACCCATCACTATAACCAGGTCTCGTGCATCAAAACCACTAACACACTCCTTCAGCTGCTCCCAAAACACTTGCCTCTCATGATCTTTCTTCTCATGCCCAGGTGCATAGGCAACAATAATCACCCATCTCTCTCCATCAACTTTCAGTTTTACCCATATCAATCTAGAGTTTACTTTCTTACACTCTATCATCACATACTCCCACCACTCCTGTTTCAGGAGTAGTGCTACTCCTTCTCTTGCTCTTGTCTTCTCACTAACCCCTGACTTTACACCCAAGACATTCCCAAAACACTCCTCCCCTTTACCCTTGAGCTTTGTTTCACTCAAGAGCCAAAACATCCAGGTTCCTTTCCTCAAATATACTACCTATCTCTCCTTTTTTCTCATCTTAGTTACATCCACACACATTTAGACACCCCAATTTGAGCCTTCAAGGAGGATGAGCACTCCCCGCGTGACTCCTTCTTCTGTTTCCCCTTTTAGAAAGTTAAAATACAAGGAGGGGAGGGTTTCTAACCCCCCCTCCCATTCCCTTTGGGAGGTGGGCAGATTAGAAAGGGTGGTGAGTGGTGGGATGAAGAAGTAAGATTATTAGTGGAAGAGAAGAGAGAGGCATTTGGACGACTTTTGCAGGGAAATAATGCAAATGAGTGGGAGATGTATAAAAGAAAGAGGCAGGAGGTCAAGAGAAAGGTGCAGGAGGTGTAAAAGAGGGCAAATGAGAGTTGAGGTGAGAGAGTATCATTAAATTTTAAGGAGAATAAAAAGATGTTTTGGAAGGAGGTAAATAAAGTGCATAAGACAAGGGAACAAATGGGAACTTCAGTGAAGGGGGCTAATGGGGAGGTGATAACAAGTAGTGGTGATGTGAAAAGATGGAGAGAGTATTTTGAAAGTTTCTTGAATGTGTTTGATAATAGAGTGGCAGATATAGGGTGTTTTTGTCCAGGTGGTGTGCAAAGTCAGAGGGTTAGGGAGAATGATTTGGTAAACAGAGAAGAGGTAGTAAAAGCTTTGCGGAAGATGAAAGCCGCCAAGGCAGCGGGTTTGGATGGTTAGCAGCAGAATTTATCAAAAAAGGGGGTGACTGTATTGTTGACTGGTTGGTGAGGTTATTTAATGTATGTATGACTCACGGTGAGGTGTCAGAGGACTGGCGGAAAGCTTGCATAGTGCCATTGTACAAAGGCAAAGGGGATAAGAGTGAGTGCTCAAATTATAGAAGTATAAGTTTGTTGAGTATTCCTGGGATATTATATGGGAGGGTATTGATTGAAAGGGTGAAGGCATGTACAGAGCATCAGATTGGGGAAGAGCAGTGTGGTTTCAGAAGTGGTAGAGGATGTGTGGATCAGGTGTTTGCTTTGAAAAATGTATGTGAGAAATACTTAGAAAAGCAAACAGATTTGTATGTAGCATTTATGGATCTGGAGAAGGCATATGATAGAGTTGATAGAGATGCTCTGTGGAGGATATTAAGAATATATGGTGCGGGCAGTAAGTTGTTAGAAGCAGTGAAAAGGTTTTATAGAGGATGTAAGGCATGTGTACGTGTAGGAAGAGAGGAAAACGAGTGGTTCTCAGTGAACGCTGGTTTGCGGCAGGGGTGTGTGATGTTTCCATGGTTGTTTAATTTGTTTATGGATGGGGTTGCAAGAGTTTTGGTAAGGGGCAAGTATGCAGGCTTCTGTGGATGAGAGAGCTTGGGAAGCGAGTCAGTTGTTGTTTGCTGATGATACAGCGCTGGTGGCTGATTCAGGTGAGAAACTGCAGAAGCTGGTGACTGAGTTTGGTAAAGTGTGTGAAAGAAGAAAGTTGAGAGTAAATGTGAATAAGAGTAAGGTTATTAGGTACAGTAGGGTTGAGGGACAAGTCAATTGAGAGGTAAGTTTGAATGGAGAAAAACTAGAGGAAGTGAAGTGTTTGAGATATCTGGGAGTGGATTTGGCAGCGGATGGAACCATGTAAGCAGAAGTGAATCATTGGGGGGGGGGGGGGGGGGGGAGAGTTCTGGGAGCCTTGAAGAATGTGTGGAAGTCGAGAACGTTATCTTGGATAGCAAAAATGGGTATGATTGAAGGAATAGTGGTTCCAACAATTTTATATGGTTGCGAGGTGTGGGCTGTAGATTGGGTTATTCGGAGGAGGGGGGATGTATTGGAAATGAGATGTGAGGACAATGTGTGGTGTGAGGTGGTTTGATTGAGTAAGTAATGTAAGGGTAAGAGAGATGTGTGGAAATAAAAAGAGCGTGGTTGAGAGAGCAGAAGAGGGTGTTTTGAAATGGTTTGGGCACATGGAGAGAATGAGTGAGGAAAGATTGACTGAGAGGATATATGTGTCGGAGGTGGAGGGAACGAGGAGAAGTGGGAGACCAAATTGGAGGTGGAAAGATGGAGTGAAAAAGATTTTGAGTGATCGGGGCCTGAACATGCAGGAGGGTGAGAGGCGGGCAAGGAATAGAGTGAATTGGATCGATGTGGTATTCCGGGGTTGACGTGCTGTCAGTGGATTGAATCAGGGCATGTGAAGCGTCTGGGGTAAACCATGAAAAGTTGTGTGGGGCATGGATGTGGAAAGGGAGCTGTGGTTTCGGGCATTATTGTATGACAGCTAGAGACTGAGTGTGAACGAATGGGGCCTTTGTTGTCTTTTCCTAGAGCTACCTCGCACACATGAGGGGGGAGGGGGATGGTATTCCATGTGTGGCGAGGTGGCGATGGGAAATGAATAAAGGCAGACAGTGTGAATTGTGTGCATGGGTATATATGTATGTGTCTGTGTGTGTATATATATGTGTACATTGAGATGTATAGGTATGTATATTTGCATGTGTGGACGTGTATGTATATAACATGTGTATGGGGGTGGGTTGGGCCATTTCTTTTGTCTGTTTCCTTGCGCTACCTCGCAAACGCAGGAGACAGCGACAAAGCATAATAAATATAAATATGTATATGTATGTATATGTTGAAATGTATAGGTATGTATATGTGCATGTGTGGGCATTTATGTACGTACATGTGTATGTGGGTGGGTTGGGCCACTTCTTTCGTCTGTTTCCTTTCACTACCTCGCTAATGCGGGAGACAGCGACTAAGTATAATAAATAAAAAATATCATTATCATTATCATTTTGCTTTGTCACTGTCTCCCACATTAGTGAGGTAGTGCAAGGAAACAGACGAAAGAATGGCCCAACCCACCGACATACACATGTATGTACATACACGTCCACACACGCAAATATACATACCTATACATCTCAATGTACACATATATATACACACAGACATATACATATATACACATATACATACTTCATACTGTCTGCCTTTATTTATTCCCATTGCCACCTCGCCACATATGGAATAACAACCCCCCCCCCTCATGTGTGCGAGGTAGCGCTAGGAAAAGACAACAAAGGCCACATTTGTTCACACTCAGTCTCTAGCTGTCATGTAATAATGCACTGAAACCACAGCTCCCTTTCCACATCCAGGCCCCGCACAACTTTCCATGGTTTACCCCAGACATTTCACAGCCCTTGTTCAATCCACTGACAGCACGTCGACCCCGGTATACCACATTGTTCCAATTCACTCTATTCCTTGCATGCCTTTCACCCTCCTGCATGTTCAGGCCCCTCTCATTCAAAATCTTTTTCACTCCATCTTTCCACCTCCAATTTGGTCTCCCACTTCTCCTTGTTCCCTCCACCTCTGACACATATATCCTCTTGGTCAATCTTTCCTCACTCATTCTCTCCATGTGACCAAACCATTTCAAAATATGCTCTTCTGCTCTCTCAATCACACTCTTTTTATTTCCACACATCTCTCTTATCCTTACATTACTTACTCGATCAAACCACCTCACACCACATATTATCCTCAAACATCTCATTTCCAGCACATCCTCCCTCCTGCGAACAACTCTATCCACAGCCCAAGCCTTACAACCATACAACATTGTTGGAACCACTAATCCTCTGAACATACCCATTTTTGCTTTACGAGATAATGTTCTCGACTTCCAAATATTCTTCAAGGCTCCCAGAATTTTTACCCCTTCCCGCACCCTATGATTCACTTCCGCTTCCATGGTTCCATCCGCTGCCAGGTCCACTCCCAGATATCTAAAACACTTACTTCCTCCAGTTTATCTCCATTCAAACTTACCTCCCAATTGACTTGACCCTCAACCCTACTGAACCTAATTTCCTTGCTCTTATTCACATTTACTCTTAACTTTCTTCTTTCACACACTTTACCAAACTCAGTCACCAGCTTCTGCAGTTTCTCACATGAATCAGCCACCAGCGCTGTATCATAAGCGAACAACAACTGACTCACTTTCCAAGCTCTCTCATCCACAACAGACTGCATACTTGCACCTCTTTCCAAAACTCTTCCATTCACCTCCGTAACAACACCATTAATAAACAAATTAAACAACTATGGAGACATCACACACCCCTGCCGCAAACCTACATTCACTGAGAACCAATCACTTTCCTCTCTTCCTACACGTACACATGCCTTACATCCTCGAGAAAAACTTTTCACTGCCTCTAACAACTTGCCTCACACACCATATATTCTTAATACCTTCCACATAGCATCTCTATCAACTCTATCATATGCCTTCTCCAGATCCATAAATGCTACATACAAATCCATTTGCTTTCCTAAGTATTTCTCACATACATTCTTCAAAGCAAACACCTGATCCACACATCCTCTACCACTTCTGAAACCACATTGCTCTTCCCCAATCTGATGCTCTGTAAATGCCTTCACCCTCTCAATCAATACCCTCCCATATCATTTCATAGGAATACTAAACAAACATATATCTCTGTAATTTGAGCACTCACCTTTGTCCCCTTTGCCTTTGTACAATGGCACTAAGCAAGCATTCTACCAATCCTCAGGCATCTCGTCATGAGTCATACATACATTAAATAACCTTACCAACCAGTCAACAATACAGTCATCCCCTTTTTTAATAAATTCCACTGCAATACCATCCAAACCTGCTGCCTTGCCGGCTTTCATCTTCCACATAGCTTTTACTACCTCTTCTCTGTTTACCAAATCATTTTCCCTAACCCTCTCACTTTGCACACCACCTTGACCAAAACACCCTATATCTACCACTCTATCATCAAACACATTCAACAAACCTTCAAAATACTCACGCCATCTCCTTCTCACATCACCACTACTTGTTATCACCTCCCCATTAGCCCCTTTCACTGAAGTTCCCATTTGTTTCCTTCCAAAACATCTTTTTATTCTCCCTAAAATGTAATGATACTCTCTCACTCCAACTTTCATTTGCCCTCTTTTTCACCTCTTGCACCTTTCTCTTGACCTCCTCCCTCTTTCTTTCATACATCTACTCACTTGCATTATTTCCCTGCAACAATCATCCAAATGCATCTCTCTTCTCTTTCACTTATAATCTTACTTCTTCATCCCACCACTCACTACCCTTTCTAATCTGCCCACCTCCCACGCTTCTCATGCCACAAGCATCTTTTGCGCAAGCCATCACTGATTCCCTAAATACATCCCATTCCTCCCCCACTCCCCTTACCTCCTTTGTTCTCACCTTTTTCCATTTTGTACTCAGTCTCTCCTAGTACTTCCTCACACAAGTCTCCTTCCCAAGCTCACTCTCACTACTCTCTTCACCCTAACATTCTCTCTTCTTTTCTGAAAACCTCTACAAATCTTCACCTTCGCCTCCACAAGATAATGATCAGACATCCCTCCAGTTGCACCTCTCAGCACATTAACATTCAAAAGTCTCTCTTTCGCGTGCCTATCAATTAACACGTAATCCAATAACGCTCTCTGGCCATATCTCCTACTTACATTTTTTTTTTTTTTATACTTTGTCGCTGTCTCCCGCGTTTGCGAGGTAGCGCAAGGAAACAGACGAAAGAAATGGCCCAACCCCCCCCCCATACACATGTACATACACACGTCCACACACACAAATATACATACCTACACAGCTTTCCATGGTTTACCCCAGACGCTTCACATGCCTTGATTCACTCCACTGACAGCACGTCAACCCCTGTATACCACATCGCTCCAATTCACTCTATTCCTTGCCCTCCTTACACCCTCCTGCATGTTCAGGCCCCGATCACACAAAATCTTTTTCACTCCATCTTTCCACCTCCAATTTGGTCTCCCTCTTCTCCTCGTTCCCTCCACCTCCGACACATATATCCTCTTGGTCAATCTTTCCTCACTCATTCTCTCCATGTGCCCAAACCATTTCAAAACACCCTCTTCTGCTCTCTCAACCACGCTCTTTTTATTTCCACACATCTCTCTTACCCTTACGTTACTTACTCGATCAAACCACCTCACACCACACATTGTCCTCAAACATCTCATTTCCAGCACATCCATCCTCCTGCGCACAACTCTATCCATAGCCCACGCCTTGCAACCATACAACATTGTTGGAACCACTATTCCTTCAAACATACCCATTTTTGCTTTCCGAGATAATGTTCTCGACTTCCACACATTTTTCAAGGCTCCCAAAATTTTCGCCCCCTCCCCCACCCTATGATCCACTTCCGCTTCCATGGTTCCATCCGCTGACAGATCCACTCCCAGATATCTAAAACACTTCACTTCCTCCAGTTTTTCTCCATTCAAACTCACCTCCCAATTGACTTGACCCTCAACCCTACTGTACCTAATAACCTTGCTCTTATTCACATTTACTCTTAACTTTCTTCTTCCACACACTTTACCAAACTCAGTCACCAGCTTCTGCAGTTTCTCACATGAATCAGCCACCAGCGCTGTATCATCAGCGAACAACAACTGACTCACTTCCCAAGCTCTCTCATCCCCAACAGACTTCATACTTGCCCCTCTTTCCAGGACTCTTGCATTTACCTCCCTAACAACCCCATCCATAAACAAATTAAACAACCATGGAGACATCACACACCCCTGCCGCAAACCTACATTCACTGAGAACCAATCACTTTCCTCTCTTCCTACACGTACACATGCCTTACATCCTCGATAAAAACTTTTCACTGCTTCTAACAACTTGCCTCCCACACCATATATTCTTAATACCTTCCACAGAGCATCTCTATCAACTCTATCATATGCCTTCTCCAGATCCATAAATGCTACATACAAATCCTACTTACATACGTATACTTATGTATATCTCTCTTTTTAAACCAGGTATTCCCAATCACCAGTCCTTTTTCACATATAAATCTACAAGCTCTTCACCATTTCCATTTACAACACTGAACACCCCATGCATACCAATTATTCCCTCAACTGCCACATTACTCACCTTTGCATTCAAATCACCCATCACTATAACCAGGTCTCGTGCATCAAAACCACTAACACACTCCTTCAGCTGCTCCCAAAACACTTGCCTCTCATGATCTTTCTTCTCATGCCCAGGTGCATAGGCAACAATAATCACCCATCTCTCTCCATCAACTTTCAGTTTTACCCATATCAATCTAGAGTTTACTTTCTTACACTCTATCATCACATACTCCCACCACTCCTGTTTCAGGAGTAGTGCTACTCCTTCTCTTGCTCTTGTCTTCTCACTAACCCCTGACTTTACACCCAAGACATTCCCAAAACACTCCTCCCCTTTACCCTTGAGCTTTGTTTCACTCAAGAGCCAAAACATCCAGGTTCCTTTCCTCAAATATACTACCTATCTCTCCTTTTTTCTCATCTTAGTTACATCCACACACATTTAGACACCCCAATTTGAGCCTTCAAGGAGGATGAGCACTCCCCGCGTGACTCCTTCTTCTGTTTCCCCTTTTAGAAAGTTAAAATACAAGGAGGGGAGGGTTTCTAACCCCCCCTCCCATTCCCTTTGGGAGGTGGGCAGATTAGAAAGGGTGGTGAGTGGTGGGATGAAGAAGTAAGATTATTAGTGGAAGAGAAGAGAGAGGCATTTGGACGACTTTTGCAGGGAAATAATGCAAATGAGTGGGAGATGTATAAAAGAAAGAGGCAGGAGGTCAAGAGAAAGGTGCAGGAGGTGTAAAAGAGGGCAAATGAGAGTTGAGGTGAGAGAGTATCATTAAATTTTAAGGAGAATAAAAAGATGTTTTGGAAGGAGGTAAATAAAGTGCATAAGACAAGGGAACAAATGGGAACTTCAGTGAAGGGGGCTAATGGGGAGGTGATAACAAGTAGTGGTGATGTGAAAAGATGGAGAGAGTATTTTGAAAGTTTCTTGAATGTGTTTGATAATAGAGTGGCAGATATAGGGTGTTTTTGTCCAGGTGGTGTGCAAAGTCAGAGGGTTAGGGAGAATGATTTGGTAAACAGAGAAGAGGTAGTAAAAGCTTTGCGGAAGATGAAAGCCGCCAAGGCAGCGGGTTTGGATGGTTAGCAGCAGAATTTATCAAAAAAGGGGGTGACTGTATTGTTGACTGGTTGGTGAGGTTATTTAATGTATGTATGACTCACGGTGAGGTGTCAGAGGACTGGCGGAAAGCTTGCATAGTGCCATTGTACAAAGGCAAAGGGGATAAGAGTGAGTGCTCAAATTATAGAAGTATAAGTTTGTTGAGTATTCCTGGGATATTATATGGGAGGGTATTGATTGAAAGGGTGAAGGCATGTACAGAGCATCAGATTGGGGAAGAGCAGTGTGGTTTCAGAAGTGGTAGAGGATGTGTGGATCAGGTGTTTGCTTTGAAAAATGTATGTGAGAAATACTTAGAAAAGCAAACAGATTTGTATGTAGCATTTATGGATCTGGAGAAGGCATATGATAGAGTTGATAGAGATGCTCTGTGGAGGATATTAAGAATATATGGTGCGGGCAGTAAGTTGTTAGAAGCAGTGAAAAGGTTTTATAGAGGATGTAAGGCATGTGTACGTGTAGGAAGAGAGGAAAACGAGTGGTTCTCAGTGAACGCTGGTTTGCGGCAGGGGTGTGTGATGTTTCCATGGTTGTTTAATTTGTTTATGGATGGGGTTGCAAGAGTTTTGGTAAGGGGCAAGTATGCAGGCTTCTGTGGATGAGAGAGCTTGGGAAGCGAGTCAGTTGTTGTTTGCTGATGATACAGCGCTGGTGGCTGATTCAGGTGAGAAACTGCAGAAGCTGGTGACTGAGTTTGGTAAAGTGTGTGAAAGAAGAAAGTTGAGAGTAAATGTGAATAAGAGTAAGGTTATTAGGTACAGTAGGGTTGAGGGACAAGTCAATTGAGAGGTAAGTTTGAATGGAGAAAAACTAGAGGAAGTGAAGTGTTTGAGATATCTGGGAGTGGATTTGGCAGCGGATGGAACCATGTAAGCAGAAGTGAATCATTGGGTGGGGGGGGGGGGGGGGGGCGAAAGTTCTGGGAGCCTTGAAGAATGTGTGGAAGTCGAGAACGTTATCTTGGATAGCAAAAATGGGTATGTTTGAAAGAATAGTGGTTCCAACAATGATATATGGTTGTGAGGCGTGGGCTATAGATAAAGTTGTGCGGAGGAGGATGGATGTGCTGGAAATGAGATGTTTGAGGACAATATGTGGTGTGAGGTGGTTTGATCGAGTAAGTAATGAAAGGGTAAGAGAGATGTGTGATAATATGAAGAGTGTGGTTGAGAGAGCAGAAGAGGGTGTTTTGAAATGGTTTTGGTCACATGGAAAGAATGAGTGAGGAAAGATTGACCAAGAGGATATATATGTCAGAGGTGGAGGGAACGAGGAGAAGTGGGAGACCAAATTGAAAAAGATTTTGATTGATCGGGGCCTGAACATGCCGGAGGGTGAAAGGCGTGCAAGGAATAGAGTGAATTGGAACAATGTGGTATACCGGGGTCGACGTGTTGTCAATGGATTGAACCAGGGCATGTGAAGCGTCTGGGATAAACCATGGAAAGTTCCGTGGGGCCAGGATGTGGAAAGGGAGCTGTGGTTTCGGTGCATTATACATGACTGCTAGAGACTGAGTGTGAACAAATATGGCCTCTGTTGTCTTTTCCTAGCACTACCTCGCACACATGTGGGGGAAGGGGGGTTGATATTTCATGTGTGGCGGGGTGGCGACGGGAATGAATAAGGTCAGACAGCATGAACTATGTACATGTGTATATATATGCATATGTCTGTGTGTGTATATATATGTATACGTTGAGATGTATAGGTATGTATATGTGTGTGTGTGGACGTCTATGTATATACATGTGTATGTGGGTGGGTCGGGGCATTCTTTTATCTATTTCCTTGCTCTACCTCGCTAACGCGGGAGAATCCGACACAGTATAAGTATATACTATTTTCATTTGTTTATTTACTTTGTCGCTGTCTCCCACTTTAGCGAAGTCACGCAAGAAAACCGACAAAAGAATGGCCCAACCCACCCACGTACATATGTATATACATACATGTCCACACAACCACATACACATAACTATACATTTCAATGTATCCATAAATATACACACACAGACATATACATCTATACACATGTACATAATTCATACTTGCTGCCTTTAATCATTCCCGTCGCCACCTCGTCACACATGCAATGACAACCCCCACGTATCATAGAAGGCGACTAAAGGGAACGGAATCGGGGGGCTAGAAACCCTCCCCTACTTGTATTTCAACTTTCTAAAAGGGGAAACAGAAGGAATCAGGCGGGGAGTGCTCATCCTCCTCAAAGGATCAGATTGGGGTGTTTAAATGTGTGTGGATGTAACCAAGATGAGAAAAAGGAGAGACAGATAGTATGTTTGAGGAAAGGAACCCGGATGTTTTGGCTCCGAGTGAAACGAAGCTCAAGGGTAAAGGGGAAGAGTGGTTTGGGAATGTTTTGAGAGTAAAGTCAGGGGTTGGTGAGAAGACAAGAGCAAGGGAAGGAGTAGCACTATTCCTGAAACAGGAGTTGTTGGAGTATGCGATAGGGTGTAAGAATGCAAACTGTAGCTACACTGATATAGGTAAAACTGAAAGTTGATGGAGAGAGATTGGTAATTATTGGTGCCGATGCACCTGGGCATGAGAAGAAAGATCATGAGGGGCAAGCATTTTGGGAACAGCTTAGGGCAGTTGAGGTAATAACTGGTGTAAATGGGGTGTTCAGTGATGTAAATGAAAATGGTGAAGAGCTTGTAGGCTTGTGTGCAGAAAAAGAACTGGTGATTGGGAATACCTGGTTTAATAAGAGAGGTATACATAAGTATAAGTATGTAAGTAGGAGAGATGGCCAGAGAGTGTTATTGGATTACGTGTTAATTGATAGGCACGTGAAAGAGAGACTTTTGAATGTTAATGTATTGAGAGGTGCAACTGGAGGGATGTCTGATCATCATCTTGTGCAGGTGAAGGTGAAGATTTGTAGAGGTTTTCAGAATAGAAGAATGTGGGGGCAAAGAGAATGGTGAAAGTAAGTGAGCTTGGGAAGGAGACTTGTGTGAGGAAGTACCAGGAGAGACTGAGTGCAAAATGGAAAAAGGTGGGAGCAAAGGATGTAAGGGGAGTGGGGGAAGAATGGGATGTATTAAGAGAAGCAGTGATGGCTTGTGCAAAAGATGCTTGTGGCATGAGAAGCATGGGAGGTGGGCAGATTAGAAAGGGTAGTGAGTGGTGGGATGAAGAAGTAACATTATTAGTGAAAGAGAAGAGAGAGGAATTTGGACGATTTTTGCAGGGAAATAGTGCAAATGACTGGGAAATGTACACAAGAAAAGGCAAAAGGTCAAGAGAAAGGTGCAAGAGTTAAAAAAGAGGGCAAATGAGAGTTGGGGTGAGAGAGTATCATTACATCTTAGGGAGAATAAAAAAATGTTCTGGAAGGAGATAAATAAAGTGCGTAAGACAAGAGAACAAATGGGAACATCAGTGAAGGGGGTTAATGGGGAGGTAATAACAAGTAGTGGTGAAGTGAGAAGGAGATGGAGTGAGTATTTTGAAGGTTTGTTGAATGTGTTAGATGATAAGAGTGGCAGATATAGGATGTTTGGGTCGAGGTGGTGCGTGAAGTGAGAGGGTTAGGGAGAATGGTTTGGTAAACAGAAAGGAGGTAGTGAAAGCTTTGTGGAAGATGAAAGCCAGCAAGGCAGCGGGTTTGGATGGTATTGCAGTGGAATTTATTAAAAAAGGGGGTGACTATGTTGTTGACTGGTTGGTAAGGATATCTAATGTATGTGTGGCTCATGGTGAAATGCCTGACAGTTGGCAGAATGCATGCATAGTGCCACTGTACAAAGGAAAAGGGGATCAAAGTGAGTGTTCAAATTATGGAGGTGCAAGTTCGTTGAGTGTTCCTGGGAAATGATATGGGAGGGTATTGATTGAGAGGGTGAAGGCATGTACAGAGCATCAGATTGGGGAAGAGCACTGTGGTTTCAGAAGTGGTAGATGATGTTGCCAGAAGCAGTGAAAAGTTTTTATCAAAGATGTAAGGCATGTGTACGAGTAGGAAGTGAGGAAAGTGACTGGTTCTAAGTGAATGTCGGTTTGCGGCAGGGGTGTGTGATGTCACCATGGTTGTTTAATTTGTTTATGGATGGGGTTTTTAGGGAGGTGAATGCAAGAGTTTTGGAGAGAGGGGCAAGTATACAGTCTGCTGTGGATGAGAGGGCTCGGGAAGTGAGTCAGTTGTTGTTCACTGATGATACAGCACTGGTGGCTGATTCGGGTGAGAAACTGCAGAAGGTGGTAACTGAGTTTCGTAAAGTGTGTGAAAGAAGAAAGCTGAGAGTAAATGTGAATAAGAGCAAGGTTATTAGGTACAAGAGGGTTGAGGAACAAGTCGAACAGAGGTAAGTTTGACTGGAGAAAACCTGGAGGAAGTGAAATGCTTTAGATATCTGGGAATGGATTTGGCAGCGGATGGAACCATGGAAGAGGAAGTGAGTCACAGAGTGGGGAGGGGGCAAAAGTGCTGGGAGCACTGAAAAATGTGTGGAAGTCGAGAACATTATCTAGGAAAGCAAAAATGAGTACGTTTGAAGGAATAGTGGTTCCAACAAAGCTATATGGTTGTGAAGCATGGGCTATGGATAGGGTTGTACAGAGGAGGATGGGCATGTTGGAAATGAGATGTTTGAGGACAATATATGGTGTGAGGTGGTTTGATCGAGTAAGTAATGAAAGGATGAGAGAGATGTGTGGTTATATAAAGAGTGTGGTTGAGAGAGCAGAAGAGGGTGTTTTGAAATGGTTTGGTCACATTCAAAGAATGAGTGAGGAAAGATTGACCAAGAGGATATGTGTGTCAGAGGTGGAGGGAATGAGGGGAAGTGGGAGACCAAATTGGAGGTGGAAAGATGGAGTGAAAAAGATTTTGAGTGATCGGGGCCTGAACATGCAGGAGGGTGAAAGGCATGCAAGGAATAGAGTGAACTGGAACAATGTGGTACACCGGGGTGGATGTGCTGCCAATGGATTGAACCAGGGAATGTGAATCGCCTGGGGTAAACCATGGAAAGTTCTGTGGGGGCCTGGATGTGGAAAGGGAGCTGTGGTTTCGATGCATTATTACATGACTGCTAGAGACTGAGTGTGAATGAATGTGGCCTTTGTTGTCTTTTCCTAGCGCTACCTCGCGCACATGAGGGTGGAGGGGGTTGTTATTTCATGTGTGGCGGGGTGGCGAAGGGAATGAATAATGGCAGACAGTATGAATTATGTACATGTGTATACATGTATGTCTGTGTGTGTGTATATATATGCATACATTAAGATGTATAGGTATGTCTATGCGCATGTGCATGTGTATGTATATACATGTGTATGTGGGTGGGTTGGGCCATTCTTTCATCTGTTTCCTTGCGCTACCTCGCTAACGCAGGAGAGCAACAAAGCATAATAAATAAACAAATATTATATTATTTTGCTTTGTCGCTGTCTCCCGCGTTTGCGAGGTAGCGCAAGGAAACAGACGAAAGAAATGGCCCAACCCACCCCCATACACATGTATATACACACACGTCCACACACGCAAATATACATACCTATACATCTCAATGTACACATATATATACACACACAGTCACATACATATATACCCATGCACACAATTCACACTGTCTGCCTTTATTCATTCCCATCGCCTCCTCACCACACATGGAATACCATCCCCCTCCCCCCTCATGTGTGCGGGGTAGCGCAAGGAAAAGACAACAAAGGCCTCATTCGTTCACACTCAGTCTCTAGCAGTCATGCAATAATGCCCGATACCACAGCTCCCTTTCCACATCCAGGCCCCACACAGCTTTCCATGGTTTACCCCAGACGCTTCACATGCCCTGATTCAATCCACTGACAGCACATCAACCCCGGTATACCACATCGATCCAATTCACTCTATTCCTTGCCCGCCTTTCACCCTCCTGCATGTTCAGGCCCCGATCACTCAAAATCTTTTTCACTCCACCTTTCCACCTCCAATTTGGTCTCCCTCTTCTCCTCGTTCCCTCCACCTCCGACACATATATCCTCTTGGTCAATCTTTCCTCACTCATTCTCTCCATGTGCCCAAACCATTTCAAAACACCCTCTTCTGCTCTCTCAACCACGCGCTTTTTATTTCCACACATCAAACATCACACCACATACTGTTGTCCTCAAACATTTCATATATATATGTACATGTGTGTATATGGGTGTACATAAGTGGATGGGTCTTTCTTCGTTAGTTTCCTGGCACTAAATCATGAAATGGCGATCAAGTAAAAGTAACAAGTGTATATATACATATCCTTGACAACCCTTCCTCACTCACTCCCTCCACATGTCCAAACAACTTCACCCCTTCTGCCCTCTCAACTACACTCCTTTTATTACCAAACATCTCCCTCGTCCTTTCATTACTTACTAAATCAAACCACCCCACACCACACACTGTCCTGAAACATCTCATTTCCAACACACCCACCATCCTTCGCACAACCCTATCTATAGCCCATGCCTCACAGCTATATAATACTGTCGGACCCACTATCCCTTCAAACATACCCATTTTTGCTCTCTGAGATAAAGTTCTCTCTTTCCACACATTCCCTATCGCTCCCAGAACCTTCACACCCTCCCCCATCCCGTGACTCACCTCCGCTTCCATGGTTCCATTCCATGGTGTACCCCAGACATTTCACATGCCATGGTTCAGTCTACTAACAGCACGTCGACCCCAGTACACCACATCGTTCCAATTTACTCTATTCCTTGCATGCCTCTCACCCTACAGTATGTTCAGGCCCTGATCACTTAAAATCTTTTCACTCCATCCTTCCACCTCCAAATTGGTCTCCTGCTTCTCCTCCTTCCCTCCACCTCTGACACATATATCCTCTTTGTGAACCTTTCCTCACTCATTCTCTCCGTATGTCCAAACCATTTCAAAACACTCTCTTCTGCTCTCAACCACTCTTTTCATTTCTGCACATCTCTCTTATCCTTTCATTATTTACTCGATCAAACCACCTCACACCACATACTGTCCTCAAACATTTCATTTCCAACACATCCACCCTCCTCCATACAATCCTATCTATAGCCAATGCCCTGCAGCCTTATAATATTGTTGGAACTACCATTCCTTCAAACATAACCATTTCTGTTCTCCAAGATAGTGTTCTCTCCTTCCACACATTCCTTATCACTCCCAGAACCTTCGCCCCTTCCCTGAACCTGTGACTTACTTGTGCTTCCATGGTTCTATTCGCTGCTAAGTCCAATTCCAGATATCTAAAATGCTTCACTTCCTCCAATTTTTCTCCATTCAAACTTAATTCTCAACTAACTTGTCCCTTAAGTCTGCTGAACCTAATAAACTTGCTCTTATTCACATTTTCTCTTTTCATACACTTTTCCAAACTCAGTAACCAACTTCTGCAGTTTCTCACTCGAATCCAACCCCTATGCGAACAACACCTGACTCACTTCCCAGGCCCTCTCATTCCCAACAAACTGCATACTCACCCCTCTCTCCAAAACTCTTGCATTTACCTCCCTAACTGCCACATCCATAACAAATTAAACAACCATGGGGAGTTTGCACACTCGAGCCATAGACCAACCTTCACTAAGAACCAATCACTCTCCTCTCTTTCTATTCACACACACGCCTCACGTCCTTGATAAAATCTTTGGAAAGGTCACAATTGAGCGAGTGATCAAGCAAATTCCTTCTAATCCACAGGGAAATGAAACACGATAAGTTTCCCAGTACAATTTCATGTAATGATCACATCAGGGGAGATACAAGAAAGAAACATAACCCTCTCCCTCTCTATAACTCCACCATACTTCTGCACAAAACTATCTTAAGCAATGACAGCCACATTCTGAGTGATGAAAATATCATTTTCATTTACATGCCTCAGTCTTACCATTACTACTAATATCTTATCAAAACATCATCATAAGTCTGTTGAAGAAAGGTTTTCTTCATCTTGTGATCGTTCATATTACGTCTAAAGCCAAAATTGCTTTTGCAAACTGTACCTCCAGTCATATGATAAGAGCCAATGGGAAAACAGGTTTCACTTACCAGAATTTTGCTTAATGGCTAACTTTTCAGACATTCTATAACAGGAGTGTTGTCCATACTGTGAACAGTGTTTGATAATACTAAAGGACAAGAACACTGTCATCAACTCTTATTTACTCGTATGAGATGATTACTGTAATCATTTTAAACATTGTGTGGAAATCTATTATCACTGTTTAGTACTTGTACTAAAGATGTCTTACCCATTCTGAATACTGCACACAACAGTGTCTGTAGTTAGTAGATTTTCATTACAAGTCTGATGAAATGAATTAAGTAGGACTACCATGGTTAATACCAAAACAAATTCATGTTAATCTAGATTATTATCATTATTTACTAATACTAAAATTCAGTTACAAAAACACCATTTCAGCCATCATTCAGAAAATTACAATAGCCCAAAGAGGGTCTTAATTCATATTTCAAAGTTCAGCTTCAATCAAAATCTAACAATCATCTCAAAGCATTCTGTACAAAAAGGTATCAGTGTAAGAGAGATAACTCAACAAAATGTTATCATAAAAGTTATCTAGAGTATCAAAATGCATTTCACCAGCAAGAGTAAAAATAGATCAATGAAAGAGTTCTAAAAAAAATTCTTATTACTTGTAAGCATCAGCATTTGTTTATCAGATGTGTCCATCATTTTTGTGTCAATGATTTTGCTTTAAGGTTTTAGTAATATTCAATGTCATAAAAGAAAACAAACGTTTCCAGCTTCCTCAGTGAGCTACCAATCATTTATCCATCGTAAGGCTATTCTTGAAACAAATATACATAAATATGTGCCATTTTGAGTGAGGTAAATTCATTGCTGACGGTGTGAGCTGTCATTAACATCTAATTCTTAGGATAATGTTAATAAACAATGCATGAAGAATAAATCAAAGAACTGAACCAACAAGTGATTAAATCAACAAAATTCAAACAAACATGACGAAAAAGCACGTTAGCGTAAAGGGCTTTGAACCATCAAATTAATCCATCTGTTAGTGAAAGCAGTAAAAACACACAAACACTCACATGAATACATATAAAAAATTCTAAATCGTTCCTCGGGACAATAACTTCAATGTCTCTAACACAATCTCAAAGTAAACTTTAAGAATTTCAATTTGGTTACTTTTATGATTATATTAAAAAGCTATCTATCTATCGAGACCTCCTGCACCCATTCCCTTAAGGGGATTACCATGGCAAAAGATTCTTCATAACTGGTGAACTCTAGTGCTGCTTCTCAGCCTTAAGTGCCTCACCCTTAACAGGTCACTGGCAGAGAGTAACTCCAGTGAAGAGTTTCCAGAGGGTCCCACCTCATGTTCCTACAGACTACTTCTGTATAATGTCTCAACCTAATGTTCCTGCCTACATACTGAAGCTAAACATTATAAAATCTTGCTAAAGTAAAACTTATAATTACTTGGGTACGTAACCTTTGTGAAGTATATTTTGCAGGAAAGCACAATGAACACAGTATGATTTTGATAACTAAATAAACAATGACAGAATGTGGGTTTAATGCAAAATGTCAGACTTCTGTACCTTTACAGCATTTTGGTTCCATTTCAAAATGCACACCCGCAATGATTTTCAAACGTATAATACTCTATCACATTTTTTGGAGACACTACATGCAGACTACCAAACAAAAATGCTGAGGAGATTTACTAAACATAGCTGAACTATTCTTTTTGCACTTTCTATGTGTACAAACTTGACATCAGATCTACAGCACATATGGTGTCAAAATTCTTGGTTATAAACATTCTAATAGCTACATTTTATGTATCCCTTTATCATAGACATACAATATGTGTCCAGTTTTATTACCATAGCTTATGAGATTTTGTTTAAGATTTTACATGCATTACTCTACCTAAAGAAGTCATAACACTTACCAAGTCGACAGACTACATAATACGTCAAAAGCAAAGCAAATATGTTATCTTCATTGTGAAAACTCAATACTTTACAGAAATTTTCTATCCCTGTCTACAATCAATATTGTTTCGGACAGCTTTAACAGATAATAAAAATAGCCTACGGGGAACAACAATATATTCACTGTCTGAATCTACGATAATGGATATGCCGCAGAGTATGATAGTTCATTTCTGCTTTATCTTAAAAACACCGACAACACAGTAAACACCTCAAAACATCACACGCCAGGACTTACAGCAGGACTTTTACTTAACACCACTCGGGACAAAAGACTGAATGCGAGCAAATCCCGTTCCCTGCGCTACTCGAAAGCCATGTGTGAGAAAGGAAGTCTACTGCATGCAAGCACACCAATGTCTCATATTAATGAAAATCATTTATAAGACCGCCATGTGGGGCCGACCACCACAACACACACCACAGAATACAGTGCCATGTTTCACATATGCAAATCAAGGCAGACATGATCACCCATGCATGCAAGTTGCAACCTGGTCTTGCAATCACATCTATAAGGCAAATAAACAAAATGTTGGTACTCATCACCTAAACGAAGGAGAGTGAGAGGAAGATGGGATGATGGAGAGAGAGAGAAGGAGAGTATAGAGAGATAGTGGGATGCAAATTGTTGGTGATGGGTGGTGGAGGAGGCACACGGCCGCCTTCCTCCAACAATCAATAACTCGGAGGCACTCTCCTCTCCCCTTACACTGCCTCCTCCTCCTCTCACTTCCCTCACTCCCCCCTCACGCCCCTACCGCCCATCACCCACTCTCTCCCCGGCACAAATTGATAGGTTCGCCCATAATTACTGTCATTTCAAAAGTCAGGTGGATTTCAAGGATAAATAACCTGTCCCGACTCCCCGCAAAGTCGCTGCAACATGAACAAAGCAAAACTTCCCCAAACACCATTTTCTCTGCCTGACACTTCGTACTGACCTTCTGCAGGCGATGTGCATCCTGCTCCACGCCACTTCGGGACGTTTTTAAGTCTTACAAGTGGCAAATAATCGAGATAAGGCCATGATGCTCCGCGATACCCCGTAAGGAGCGTGATTACAATGTTTATCAATAGATGGCGTTGAGCGGGGATGCCAGGCCACAACAGCGGGTGGGCGGGCCGCGGACGGTGTTGCATATGTTGCAGTCCTGCAACCTTCGAGTGGTGGCCTGAAGGCCTCCACACACGCGCTTCGCCACAGGTCACCAACCTCACTACCACAATACTTGTAGGCAACACCACACTCACATTTGACGCCTTGGTAAATTCTTGTCATAAAGCATACTGCCTTTATGTCACCGTTTGACCAACAAAGCTTCACTGGGAGAAGTGGTTATTACATAAGAACTCCCATTTGTAGTGGTCAACACCCAGGAAGGCAACATATTATACACACTGAGTTACCTGTTACCTCTCGGTCAGCTTAACTCAAGCAATGAATTAAGAGATAGATGTGACCAGGATGTGGATTTAATATTTCAATATCGTGCTCACCAAAGTCCTCGTAGAAGAAAATGTTACCCAAAAACCTGATGGCCAAGACAGCTCAAGGTCAAGATCACTTGCACCGTTATCAAAACAATATTAAATAAATTTTCAATAAGAAATTTACTTGGATATAATGTATTTCAAAAGGTAGGCAGTTAAACTTTTATCAAGACACCAGAAGTAAGTGGGCAGTGAGGGTGATATGAGTCAGTCAGCGTAGATATATAAAGACAGTGTCTGTCATTTGTTACTCTGTGAATAAGGTCAAGATCATGGCTACAGGAGACAGTTCGCTGTACTGAACACATATGGCACTGGATATCTCGATACATATTTTATCTTGAGGGAAATTGTGGATATATTTATTCTAGAAGATGACAGGAATGGTCGGGCTAAAATTTCGTTGCCTGTCACTACAAATTCCTAGTGTAAGAATTTTGAACTTCCTGCACAAACTTGCATTTCTTTTTTTTCTTTTGACCAGATCACCAGAGAACAGTAAACATATGTTTATGAGATGAATATCAAGGAAATATTGTACTTGAAATATTTCCTGTATTCCCTGAGGTAATTCGACAGTATCAATCATATATTGCGGCCCAAGGCTGCGCTATTTCAGTAGCCTGGAAATGTAGTCTCCTTTAAGGTGAGCTTTTACGCGTTTGTACACCCAATGATACAGCCCCGCCTTGCATGGGCTTCCTGCTGTTTCGATGCTGTGTTACACGCAGGAGCAGGGTAAGGTGGCTCTTCTGGGGATATGTCCTCGGTGACGCCGTACTCTTTCCCATCCGCTGATAAAGTCTGTGTACGTGAGCACCAAACTCTGAAACAGTATAAGTTACCACAAAATTTTAGGATAGCCAAGTTCTTCTGCAAAGTTACGCGCTTTATATATATATATATATATATATATATATATATATATATATATATATATATATATATATATATATATATATATATATATATACTGTGGAAGAGGAAGCCTGTGGGGGAAAGAGATGGGGTTAATGTCCAGTCGATCAAGTGGAATGGGGTCTGGGGAGGAGGGAGATTGTGGGTCACAGGGTGAGAGTATATATGGGCTCCTACCATACCAAGGCTCCCATGGGGGTGGGGAGAAGCACGAGTTATGGGACCAATATAGGTGATTGGAAAGAACTATGTATGTGTATGTGTGTGTGTGTGTATATATATATATATATATATATATATATATATATATATATATATATATATATATATATATATATATATATATCCCTTCTGCCTGATACCCAAGATGCTTCTGCAGCTTTTGCTTCATCCCAAGTACAGCTATCGCTAGCAGCCCTTCTTTTTCTCTCTTTACTTCAGTTAGGGATATGATTGTTACTTTAAACCCTGTACAAGACTGTCCATCCATTCCATCCTGACGAAGTCGACCATCTGCAGTTGTTGCTCGGTCAGGGTAGGCACTAAATACCGTTGCTCGTTTGGGTTTTACCAAGAGCTACTTCAGAGGTCTTCATCCCCCTCTAGATCAAGCTGAAGCCAGGCTACTAATCTGGGTCATTGGTCGACTCAACTACCAGAGGCTGGGTCCCGCGGGCCTACGTAACCACCATAGCCTAGCTGTGCCATGGCACCTTATTATATCAGCGTTTTTAATACCCGTCGTGCCACTGAGGAACTCCCTCGAATGTTAGGCTGGGAACAATACCGTCTCGGAATTTCCGAGTGTAAGTACTGGAGTGTCTCCGGTCTATGATCCAGGGAATACAGCGTCAATAATCAGTCGTTCCCGATAGATATGGTACATAACCGCGTCAGTAAGGGCCATGAAATTCTTCGCGTACTTTGTAACTCCGAAATTTTGACCCGTCCTGTTAAACACACAGCAGTAAACTAATTGAGGAAGGATTTCACACATCTGCTGGCACTGATGGGTCAGGCTGGACCCACGGTACTGATGCTGGGTCAGCCTATCACACATCTGCTGCTGCTGTTCTTCGGTCAGTTAGTCGGACATCTTCAACATCGTCATCACTTGAACCAGATTCAACTCCGAATCCTGATTGCTCCCCAGCCATCTGGTCCTGGCTCCTGACGTTCATGCATCTTGGTCTCCATTCATCCCACACCCCTGACATCAGCTGCCGCGTTACTCTTTTATCATTTCATGCTGTGGGTCCTTCTTGTGGAACCAAATGTCTGTGGGTTAATGTGAACAAAAGAGGCTGCGTAATTTAAGACCTTAAACATAAAAGTGAGCTTTGTTAAAAGGACGAGTAGTAGATATTGTACATTTACAATAAAGGAGGGTTACTACGTGGTCTTTTTCTTACCTAAGATCAGTGAAGTCATCAGGACCTATTTCGTAGTCTTAGATCAGCAGGGACATCACTGACGGTCTATTCCATAGCCTTAGATCAGCAGGGACATCACTGACGGTCTATTCCATAGCCTTTAGATCAGCAGGGACACCACTGACGGTCTATTTCATAGCCTTAGATAAGCAGGGAAAACACTGACGGTCTATTCCATAGTCTTGGATCAGCAGGTACATCACTGACGTTCTGTTCCTTCCTTAGGGTTTGAAGCGTAAATGGCAGACAGAAGAGAACACAGTAACTAGGGTTTAAAAACCACTTTCTTAGAAGAAAATGGTAAGCATCTCGAACGCGTCTGGCAAGGACTGTAGGGTCTTTGGTGTCAGGTTTAAGCACGTAAGTGCAATGGGCAATTTGATGTGCTGCAGATCACCAAGATAGCATACAGTACCTGTTCTCACCTTAGTGTACTGTGGGGAACATACTGACAAGAGTGGCATAATGATATACGTATATATCTCGAGTACACAGAGAACTCTTAAAGGTGTTGCAGAACGGCTTTAGTGGCCAACAGGGTGGAATAATGAAATGGTATGCGAAATAATATGCCTTTTATCAACGACATAAGTAACATCTGTCATACAGAGTCACATATGATGTCAATCAATTAAACCTAAAGGGCCACGTGAGTTATTGGAAGTTAATATTTGCTACGTCTTTGAAAAGTAGTTTATTTTTAGTTGAATATCATTCCAAGTGTTGTACCGTCTTCTCGGATCGAATCCCTCTCGACCTAATGATATTTTTTGCATCATTTCGAACTCTGTGTAATTCCAAGCAAATGTTAATTTGGTAACGGGCTGGTACTCTCAGAAAAAATGTAACTTCCTGGTATCCCCCCCGATGACTTTGATCTGGGCCCTGACTGTGTTAATTCGGAGATGATGAGGGGAAAGAGCTGATAAGAGAAATTCAACTAGACTGCAACTATCAATGGTGAATGAGAAACCGTATTGAGCGGGGAGTATGATGAAGTTGTCTTACCCAACAGGGCCAACGCCTGAAGCCACGGAGGATGGCCTTCGTTAGGGTGATGCCAATGGGCAAGATGAGTGCAAATGGTGCAGCTATTAGGGATGGAAGACGTGGAGCAAGAAGACTGGCAGAGGGTAAGACGCACAACATGTAGGAAACATGGGAGACATTCTTCGGCGACTTAAAAAACTGTATTATTTACTCTCTAATTCAGCAACTCACTTTTTCTTACTAATCATGTGGAGTATGATTAAATAATTACTGCATAATCAGATGAGGAAGTCTGGCTCGAAACAAGTTGGAAAATGTAACGAAACTGGTAGTAATTACTTTGCTAACCTACACTATGTAAGCAGGAGTTAGTGAGCGGTGGTCTGAGGTGCGGCCGGCCCGCCTGGTTGAAGATGCGATCCTTCGACCAGAATCTGAACTGAACTGGCAGACACCAGACGAGAACCAGAAGTCATAGATGATTATTATCTATATCAGGAAATGGGTTAAAGATAGCAACGAGAACTTGAAATATTTTTCTGGAAATACATTGTCAAAACTTGTTGAGAAGAGATTCTTGGTCCTCGCATTTAGTCTTTTATCACTACTTTTTGCCCAGAATTCATATGGAGGTATTATATTCCTCACACCCATACTATTTTGTTTATTAGGCTTCTGGAATCAGGTAGATACCATGTTATCTGTTGTTGCATAGGACACTTGCTTCCCCTGTCCATGATTATATATGTATATATTTACTAAGTGATGCTTTATTTAGTAATACGTAATGAAAACTCACGACATTCAACAGAGGTAAACGGAAGTCAGATGATAAAGATGGTTTAGTTATTCTGATGGTAAGGGGAAGCCCTCTATATAAACAGCCGGACGTAACAGATAAGATTAAATACCATCAGTTCTGCAGCGATTAATGATTATCAAAACTCAAGTATTCAATCCTAAAAACTACAATTATCCTAATCAATTCTTCCAATAACCAATTGACTAGCATGAGAAATACATCTAACGTAGCTATGGATCAAAGATCATTTTTGTTTTCTTTGATGGCTATTGTACATTTCTTTATCAATGAACTGAAGGGGGAGACATAAGTAATCTATCAGCTCCCCTGAAGACTTGCTCTAAAGTTCCTTCAGATAACTATGTATTTTGTAGGACTTCTAATGTCTGATTTCTTTTAAGTAACAGATTTATACATTCAGACTGGGTGTGAGGACACAACCAGCGCAAAAAGAGACAAATTTGCTTTGGGCAACAACGCCTGCAGGGGTAAGTGAGGTTGGTGACTAGATCCTTGGATAGCGGCAGTCATGCATCGGTTAATGGTTACAAGTGATCTGCAGTTTGCAAGAAATGAATTATAGTTCGTTGATGCTACTAGAAGCTCAGTAAAGAGACAGATGATCTCAAAATAAGGCTTCGAGCGAAAATTACTCTTCAAAAATTGCTTTTAAATTTCAGTGGCAAGCATCTCTGGCAGGGCCTCTTGCTCCAGGCGTAGCAAGATGCCAAAGGTCACCAGAAACGTGTAACTCCGTGGAAACATGCCCATAAGACCTCAGCCTTCATTATAAGTATCTATTAATATGAAATTTATTGTATGAAATATAGGATGAAGATATAAGAAATAACGAAAGGAAGTCATTAAAAAGGTATTGGTGAACTGCATTTCACTAGGGACAACATGAGGATTGGAAAGAAAATCCTCACGGACGTGGTGAAGGATGAGGGCAACTCGCAAGCACCAATGATGAGAGAAGACGTTAAACCTTTTGGTGATGACAGAGACACTGAGGCTGCGAGAGGGGAGACAAGTGAGGCGGATCAAACTGCTTAACTATAGGGAAAGTAGATTCCCTGAGACTGGAAGTGAGAGGGGGTTGCCGAAGACGACAATACGGAAGCTGGTGTGGCAGAAGGCTTGGCTTAGATGAACGTAAACAGAGAAATAAGGGAGAACATTAATGATCTGCTGAGGATAACAGAGCAGAAAGGAGCTATGAGCTCGTAGTTTGTAAGGACACTGACGGGTAGCGCTTCGAGGTAAGGGAGAGCTTGCAAGATAAGGTGGAATGTAAAGACCTGACAGAACACCACTTGAAAACTGCTTGATACATAGAAGTTCTGGTCAGGTAAGATCACGAACTCGAACTGGAAAGCAATAGGCCTAATGGGGTTTTGGGGAGGCCAAAATTACTTTGAAAGTAGGATGTACAGGAATTGGGAAGAGGAAAAGAAAATTCTGGGGCATATTTTGGAAATTCGGGGCATAACGAGAACCGTTGAGTTCCCGATCTTCGCCATCGCAGTGGCTGGTCGTATTTCAATTCCTTTTATGTCTTCCTTTGCTTAACATACGAGTTCCTGGCGTGGCCTTCATTTTAAGCGGACCATCAGTGGATTTTCGTTCACATTCTTAATCACAGTTACTGACCGCTAAGCTCAGAAATTCTCCGGCGTAAGCCAAGATGTTAAAATGGGGTCTTCGCGAGTTGGCCTCACGGCGACTATGGTCTTCCACAGACCCTTCGCCTCAGTGGAGGCACTTTGTACACGTAGAGAGAAGCATCATCCCTGGTTTTGGTGCAAGAGTTACTGGGTCCCATACCTGGCACGAGCTGAAGCCTTAGTGGTTGCCAGAGCTGTGAATCTGTGGCTTAGCCAGATTTGAAGACCCAGTCACTATTTCTGATCGCCAGCAATGAGTTGGTTGTAGGCGTACAACTTTCAACAACCTACGAGGAAGGTTATCATAGTTTTGCAAACTCATTTTACTACTCTCTCTCTCGTGTGTGTATTTCTAACAAACAGAAATGACCCAATATTTTGAAATATCTAGAAATGTACTGTGATGATGAGCAGCAACAAAAGCAACTGTTATAGTATGAGAGAAACTAATATCAATATGGGGTATCATTATGAAATAAGACCATGTGTATGTTATTCACACATACATGACACAGACGATGGTTGGTTGGTTGGGATCATAGGCCTGTCAACTGCCAGGGTCGTTAGGGCCGTTAACAACACCTAAGCAACAGTCACCAACAGAAGGATCATTACCACTTTCCTCAGGTGTTGATGATGATCGTAAGGCTACATACACCCCCTCACCGTGTGTATAAGACCCATGATAAGTAACCTCGTATCAGAATTTATTGTATCAGAATTTAGGAATTATCTTTTTTAACATCTCAAGGAAAATCAATCTAGGCTTAACTTCACGTAAGGAATTTTCTAATTAGAAAATGGAGTTTGTGATTTCTTTACGGATTTCGTTTACGTATTACGATACAGTTTTCTGTATGATGTCGTTCACCGACCCACATGCATGTCCTTTTATCTATGAAACAGGAGTTGTGGGAGTATGTGATAGAGTGTAAGAAAGTAAATTCTAGATTAATATGGGTAAAACTGAAAGTTGATGGAGAGAGATGGGTGATTATTGGTGCATATGCACCTGGGCATGAGAAGAAAGATCATGAGAGGCAAGTGTTTTGGGAGCAGCTGAATGAGTGTGTTAGTGGTTTTGATGCACGAGACCGGGCTATAGTGATGGGTGATTTGAGTGCAAAGGTGAGTAATGTGGCAGTTGAGGGAATAATTGGTATACATGGGGTGTTCAGTGTTGTAAATGGAAATGGTGAAGAGCTTGTAGATTTATGTGCTGAAAAAGGACTGGTGATTGGGAATACCTGGTTTAAAAAGCGAGATATACATAAGTATACGTATGTAAGTAGGAGAGATGGCCAGAGAGCGTTATTGGATTACGTGTTGATTGACAGGCGCGCGAAAGAGAGACTTTTGGATGTTAATGTGCTGAGAGGTGCAACTGGAGGGATATCTGATCATTATCTTGTGGAGGCTAAGGTGAAGATTTGTATGGGTTTTCAGAAAAGAAGAGTGAATGTTGGGGTGAAGAGAGTGGTGAGAGTAAGTGAGCTTGGGAAGGAGACTTGTGTGAGGAAGTACCAGGAGAGACTGAGCACAAAATGGAAAAAGGTGAGAACAATGGAAGTAAGGGGAGTGGGGGAGGAATGGGACGTATTTAGGGAATCAGTGATGGATTGCGTAAAAGATGCTTGTGGCATGAGAAGCGTGGGAGGTGGGTTGATTAGAAAGGGAAGTGAGTGGTGGGATGAAGAAGTAAGATTATTAGTGAAAGAGAAGAGAGAGGCATTTGGACGATTTTTGTAGGGAAAAAATGCAATTGAGTGGGAGATGTATAAAAGAAAGAGGCAGGAGGTCAAGAGAAAGGTGCAAGAGGTGAAAAAGAGGGCAAATGAGAGTTGGGGTGAGAGAGTATCATTAAATTTTTGGGAGAATAAAAAGATGTTCTGGAAGGAGGGAAATAAAGTGCGTAAGACAAGGGAGCAAATGGGAACTTCAGTGAAGGGCGCAAATGGGGAGGTGATAACAAGTAGTGGTGATGTGAGAAGGAGATGGAGTGAGTATTTTGAAGGTTTGTTGAATGTGTTTGATGATAGAGTGGCAGATATAGGGTGTCTTGGTCGAGGTGGTGTGCAAAGTGAGAGGGTTGGGGAAAATGATTTGGTAAACAGAGAAGAGGTAGTAAAAGCTTTGCGGAAGATGAAAGCCGGCAAGGCAGCAGGTTTGGATGGTATTGCAGTGGAATTTATTAAAAAAGGGGGTGACTGTATTGTTGACTGGTTGGTAAGGTTATCTAATGTATGTATGACTCATGGTGAGGTGCCTGAGGATTGGCGGAATGCGTGCATAGTGCCATTGTACAAAGGCAAAGGGGATAAGAGTGAGTGCTCAAATTACAGAGGTATAAGTTTGTTGAGTATTCCTGGTAAATTATATGGGTGGGTATTGATTGAGAGGGTGAAGGCATGTACAGAGCATCAGATTGGGGAAGAGCAGTGTGGTTTCAGAAGTGGTAGAGGATGTGTGGATCAGGTGTTTGCTTTGAAGAATGTATGTGAGAAATACTTAGAAAAGCAAATGGATTTGTATGTAGCATTTATGGATCTGGAGAAGGCATATGATAGAGTTGATAGAGATGCTCTGTGGAAGGTACTAAGAATATATGGTGTGGGAGGCAAGTTGTTAGAAGCAGTGAAAAGTTTTTATCGAGGATGTAAGGCATGTGTACGTGTAGGAAGAGAGGAAAGTGATTGGTTCTCAGTGAATGTAGGTTTGCGGCAGGGGTGTGTGATGTCTCCATGGTTGTTTAATTTGTTTATGGATGGGGTTGTTAGGGAGGTGAATGCAAGAGTTTTGGAAAGAGGGGCAAGTATGAAGTCTGTTGTGGATGAGAGAGCTTGGGAAGTGAGTCAGTTGTTGTTCGCTGATGATACAGCGCTGGTGGCTGATTCATGTGAGAAACTGCAGAAGCTGGTGACTGAGTTTGGTAAAGTGTGTGAAAGAAGAAAGTTAAGAGTAAATGTGAATAAGAGCAAGGTTATTAGGTACAGTAGGGTTGAGGGTCAAGTCAATTGGGAGGTAAGTTTGAATGGAGAAAAACTGGAGGAAGTAAAGTGTTTTAGATATCTGGGAGTGGATCTGGCAGCGGATGGAACCATGGAAGCGGAAGTGAATCATAGGGTGGGAGAGGGGGCGAAAATCCTGGGAGCCTTGAAGAATGTGTGGAAGTCGAGAACATTATCTCGGAAAGCAAAAATGGGTATGTTTGAAGGAATAGTGGTTCCAACAATGTTGTATGGTTGCGAGGCGTGGGCTATGGATAGAGTTGTGCGGAGGAGGGTGGATGTGCTGGAAATGAGATGTTTGAGGACAATGTGTGGTGTGAGGTGGTTTGATCGAGTGAGTAACGTAAGGGTAAGAGAGATGTGTGGAAATAAAAAGAGTGTGGTTGAGAGAGCAGAAGAGGGTGTTTTGAAATGGTTTGGGCACATGGAGAGAATGAGTGAGGAAAGATTGACCAAGAGGA
Source organism: Panulirus ornatus (assembly GCF_036320965.1). Classification (NCBI taxonomy): domain Eukaryota; kingdom Metazoa; phylum Arthropoda; class Malacostraca; order Decapoda; family Palinuridae; genus Panulirus; species Panulirus ornatus. The sequence continues at coordinate 15,641,573 of NC_092290.1, read as the reverse complement.
TATATGTGTCGGAGGTGGAGGGAACGAGGAGAAGTGGGAGACCAAATTGGAGGTGGAAAGATGGAGTGAAAAAGATTTTGAGTGATCGGGGCCCGAACATGGAAGAGGGTGAAAGGCGGGTAAGGAATAGAGTGAATTGGATCGAAGTGGTATACCGGGGTTGACGTGCTGTCAGTGGATTGAATCAGGGCATGTGAAGCGTCTGGGGTAAACCATGGAAAGCTGTGTGGTTGCCTGGATGTGGAAAGGGAGCTGTGGTTTCGGGCATTATTGCATGACAGCTAGAGACTGAGTGTGAACGAATGGGCCTTTTTTGTCTTTTCCTAGCGCTACCTCGCACACATGAGGGGGGAGAGGGATGTTATTCCATGAGTGGCCAGGTGGCGATGGGAATAGATAAAGGCAGACGGTATGAATTATGTACATGTGTATATATGTATATGTCTGTGTGTGTATATATATGTGTACATTGAGATGTATAGGTATGTATATTTGCGTGTGCGGACGTGTATGTATATACATGTGTATGGGGGTGGGTTGGGCCATTTCTTTCGTCTGTTTCCTTATGCTACCTCGCAAACGCGGGAGACAGCGACAAAGCAAAATAAATTTATAAATGAATAAATATATTTTTTTTGTCACACTGTATACATTTACCATCAGTTTCATTTCAAAGATTTTCATAGATATTTTTGTTAATCTTTAAGCTCTGGAAATGAGAAAAGATTCGAAACGTCGATATATATATATATATATATATATATATATATATATATATATATATATATATATATATATATATATATATATATATATATATATATATATATATTTATTTATTTATTTATTCATTTTGCTTTGTCGCTGTCTCCCGCGTTAGCGAGGTAGCGCAAGGAAACAGACGAAAGAATGGCCCAACCCACCCACATACACATGTAAATACATACACGTCCACACACGCAAAGATATATATATATATATATATATATATATATATATATATATATATATATATATATATATATATATATATATATATATATATATATATCTGGGAGTGGATCTGGCAGCGGATGGAACCATGGAAGCGGAAGTGGATCATAAGGTGGGGGAGGGGGCGAAAATTCTGGGAGCCTTGAAGAATGTGTGGAAGTCGAGAACATTATCTCGGAAAGCAAAAATGGCTATGTTTGAAGGAATAGTGGTTCCAACAATGTTGTATGGTTGCGAGGCGTGGACTATGGATAGAGTTGTGCGCAGGAGGATGGATGTGCTGGAAATGAGATGTTTGAGGACAATGTGTGGTGTGAGGTGGTTTGATCGAGTAAGTAACGTAAGGGTAAGAGAGATGTGTGGAAATAAAAAGAGCGTGGTTGAGAGAGAGCAGAAGAGGGTGTTTTGAAATGGTTTGGTCACATGGAGAGAATGAGTGAGGAAAGATTGACCAAGAGGATATATGTGTCGGAGGTGGAGGGAACGAGGAGAAGAGGGAGACCAAATTGGAGGTGGAAAGATGGAGTGAAAAAGATTTTGTGTGATCGGGGCCTGAACATGCAGGAGGGTGAAAGGAGGGCAAAGAATAGAGTGAATTGGAGCGATGTGGTATACCGGGGTTGACGTGCTGTCAGTGGATTGAATCAAGGCATGTGTATGGGGGTGGGTTGGGCCATTTCTTTCGTCTGTTTCCTTGCGCTACCTCGCAAACGCGGGAGACAGCGGCAAAAAAAAAAAAAAAAAAAAAAAAATATATATATATATATATATATATATATATATATATATATATATATATATATATATATATATATATATATCTTTTTTTTTTTAAACTATTCGCCATTTCCCGCGTTAGCGAGGTAGCGTTAAGAACAGAGGACTGGGCCTTTGTGGGATATCCTCACCTGGCCCCCCTCTGTTCCTACTTTTGGAAAATTAAAAAAAAACGAGAGGGGAGGATTTCCAGCCCCCCGCTACCTCCCCTTTTAGTCGCCTTCTACGACACGCAGGGAATACGTGGGAAGTATTCTTAATCCCCTATCCCCAGGGATATATATATATATATATATATATATATATATATATATATATATATATATATATATATATATATATATATATATATATATATATATATATAGCCTTTTTCGCCCTTGCAGATAACGACCTCTTATTCCACACAGTCTTCAGTGCCTCCAGAACCTTCGCTCGCTCCCTCACCCACCCTATGACATACTTCCGCTCCATGGTTCTGTTTGACGCCAAGCCCATTCCCAGATACCTAAAACACTTACAGAACAATTCATTCCCATTACATTATAGAAACTGAGATATCATATGTACTATACCATTTTAGTGTACATAATTACCGAACTATTTCTTGATGTTTTGGCGAACATTCGTAGAGGCTTTAGCATACGGACTTTGGAAGGTCAACCAACTTTTGACGTGTGTGATGAGGGGTAACGATGACAACACACACACACACACACACACACACACTACCCGGAAGATAAACTTTTGTACGCAATGCTCAGTACAACTGATCGAGTGTGTTGGTGCTGTTACATATCACGCCCCTCACTTCCCGATCCCATGACTGCTTCCCCCCCCCCCCCCCCCCACACACACACACTGTTCAAGAGAAGGGCTGCCACGAGTGCACAACTCCCCGTTTAACAACAGCAGCTTTTTGTCAAGATTCAGGGGGCCTTCGTGGTGTAATGGTCTGCGTTTACTGACCGCGAGTTAACATGGTTCCATCTGGTGTTGGGTTCACACGGGTTCAAATCCTTGGCGCGGCATTGGGCCCACACCTAACCCAGGTGGTCATACTCTCCTCAGCATAGCTATACCTAGCATGGAAGAGAGAAGAGTGAGGGGTGACCTGATGACAACCTGAAGGATTTTAAATCAAGCTGGTGATGCAGACTGTGAACAGCTCTTCGAACAAGTTAGGGGTAGAACAACCAAAGAATATAACATGAACTTAATCAAGCAAGAAACTGTTTAAAAAGATACAGAAAAACAATTCTATGGTATGAGAGTGATGGATGAATGGGTAAGAGTAGTGGATGAATGGGTAAGAGTGATGGATGAATGGGTAAGAGTGGTGGATGAATGGGTAAGAGTGATGGATGAATGGGTAAGAGTGGTGGATGAATGGGTAAGAGTGATGGATGAATGGGTAAGAGTGATGGATGAATGGGTAAGAGTGATGGATGAATGGGTAAGAGTGATGGATGAATGGGTAAGAGTGGTGGACGAATGGGTAAGAGTGGCGGATGAATGGGTAAGAGTGGTGGATGAATGGGTAAGAGTGATGGATGAATGGGTAAGAGTGGTGGATGAATGGGTAAGAGTAATGGATGAATGGGCAAGTGTGGTAGATGAATGGGTAAGAGTGATGGATGAATGGGTAAGAGTGATGGATGAATGGGTAAGAGTGGTGGATGAATGGGTAAGAGTGGTGGATGAATGGGTAAGAGTGATGGATGAATGGGTAAGAATAATGGATGAATGGGCAACTGTGGTAGATGAATGGGTAAGAGTGGTAGAAGTCTGGATGACTGTTAGTGTGTGTGTGTGTGTGTGTGTGCGTGTATTCCGAACCTGGGATATTTCAAATACCTTTTTTTCAGAAACGTACAAAAAAAGTCATGAAGATAGTGCTGTAAATCACGCAGTCTTTTACTACATCAAAGAACCTTATCGATGAGTTAAACACGTCATATCTATATTTAATATCATAGATTTCCATCACACTTCTATCACATTCTGTATTTTTTCTCCGTTTTCTTTCTTGCACTGCATCAGGGTAGACAATATTGTTTGCTATCCTACTTGGTGCCCTGGTGGACATGGTTCTCACCGTCACCAACCCTGCAGCAGCCAGCGTCGGCTTCGTCAGGCTGAGACACCAGGAACTGGGAGTGGCTAACGTTTGTTGATACTCACGTCGGAGCCGAGTGAGTGTTGAACTGGAAACTGGAGGCGCTGGAAATGAAACGGCGGGGTCAGATGGGATGCCTGGGAGGAGGGATGTCTTACCCTACTGAATGGCCGAAGGCGTTCCAGCGCCGAGTGTTGGTGGGTCCAGAGGTCCTCAGAAGAACAGTGGCTCCACCGTCAATGTGGCATGACATCTGGTGGTGGTACATGAGAACTTGAGGAGGACTGTTGGGTAATTGACATCGTTACTGGCGTCTGGAACAATGGCAAGTGAGTCGTATTGTTTTGCTGCCGGCCAGACAACTGAGGAGTGAGGGTGTCGGTTTGTGGCATCAACTGCATCAGTCTCTGGCGCCTGGATGGTTCCTGAACACGGCCGTTCGTGGTCATGGCATTCATAATCGACATTCTGACAAACTGATTCTCTAAGTCCTTGAAACATTGTGGCAATCAGACCAGTCTCTTCCAACGAGTTCTTTTCATATGCAGAATCTGGTAGGCAGACTCTCCATATATATTAGTATAAGAAAAGAACAAGAATCAAATGCTTTGTTTAATCATGTCAAAAACTATGATCATTGTATTGACCGGAGTAATGCCATCTCAGTTGTTAACTCTAACTCCAGTACCCCGAGAAATATCATTAAATCTTCTATTATCAAACACACAAAGAATTGTTAGCATTAATATCAGTGTAGGTCTACACAAATTGGATAGCTTTATTGTTGACAAAAATTTGTAAACAATTCCCCTTCTTGTCCGCACGATAAGTTTATGATACGCTTGATGCCAGACCCGAACACACCCAACCTCCATTCGGGTAGTCACTTGTTTACCAAATGGCGTTCTAGCTACGTCTCCTCGTTGTATGTCAACTGACTGTTATATTTCTTTCTTGTATGTCCCCTGATGATATGATCATTACACGAAAGTGCACTTGGGAACTTATCGTGTTTCATTTCCCCGTGGACTCATATAGTTCGGGAATCATCTATTACACTACAAGAAGGTATCTGGCCGAGCAAGTTGAAATATGACTTTCAGAAACATGAACATCGCCCGTCTTCCCGGTTTAGAAAACGATTCTGATCGAAACTTCTCCCCAAAAGTTGCCCTACAGTTAGTGGTTAGCGGAGGAATGAAGACGACCAATTATCTGTCATGCAGTAGAGTCCGTGAGCTGCGCTTACAGTCCACACATCTTTGCTGGCAAGACTCGTCCTCGTCTTAAAGATTCACAAGTATACGGTGCTAGTTCCGTGAGTCTTTAATAAGAAAAGAAACTCGTTTTCTTTTCGAGATAGCGAAGCACAGATGCTTCTCTCCATCGACATGATGAGACACTGTTTCCCCTGAAGGGGAGCGTCTGCTCCGAAACTATGGGTTCATTATGGTCGAAGCCTCAAAATACCAAGAGCTGTGGGCAGGTCCTGCTGGATGATGGCTGTGTGTGGTGGTCCTGTGGATGATGTAAAACAAATTTTTATTAGATTTTCTCTTTTTTTTTTTTGTCCGAGAAGATGTCATGCTCAGCTGATAGAGCTGGATCATGCTGTCATACTCGGTGATGACGTCGTGGCAAGCTGTCATACTGGGTGACTGGGGTCGTGGCAAGCTGTCATACTGGATGACTGGGGTCGTGGCAAGCTGTCATACTGGGTGACTGGGGTCGTGGCAAGCTGTCATACTGGATGACTGGGGTCGAGGCAAGCTGTCATACTGGATAACTGGGGTCGTGGCAAGCTGTCATACTGGATAACTGGGGTCGTGGCAAGCTGTCATACTGGGTGACTGGGGTCGAGGCAAGCTGTCATACTGGATGACTGGGGTCGAGGCAAGCTGTCATACTGGATAACTGGGGTCGTGGCAAGCTGTCATACTGGATAACTGGGGTCGTGGCAAGCTGTCATACTGGGTGACTGGGGTCGTGGCAAGCTGTCATACTGGGTGACTGGGGTCGTGGCAAGCTGTCATACTCGGTGATGACGTCGTGGCAAGCTGTCATACTGGGGAAACACTTTATAACACGGTTTTGAACGAACTCCTTATCACAATTTGTATGAACACTTTCCATGAAGCAAAAAAGAGGATGCAGAATCTCACCTGAGGGGATCCTTTTCGTGGTATCTGACGGACTATTCAGTTGTCTTTTGTTTCTATACGTCGAAAGGATAAAGTAAGCCAATATCATGTGTTTGCCTTTCAAGGAAAGAGGGGAATAGATTGTATCTGTGGGTGCTTTTGCAGTGAATTCAGCACTATATTATCCTGTTAGATTCCCTTAGACTCTTAAGAGGTGTGTGTGTGTGTTGGGGGGTTGGGGGAGTTTGTGGCTGTTGGGGAGCACGATACTCTGGGGAGATGTAGGGGGTGATCAGGAAGTGGGACGCGGCAGAACGCAAGTGGTGGTACACAGGTGTCGTACACATGTCGGCAGCTTCGTTCCCTTCAGTCTTGTGCAGCCTCATCTGTGCCACTCTGGCAACACAGTTGAAAGGGGGCATGCCTCCCCTCTCTCTCTCTCTCTCTCTCTCTCTCTCTCTCTCTCTCTCTGTCCCCGTGTGGTTGACCTGCTCCAGTCTGGTGGTCGGGTCATTATCTTCCCTGGCTCCAAAACCAGGAAATACCAAAAGCTGTTTCATTTTCATATCAACATATACACATACATATACATATTACATTACTATACTTGAGCGCCGCTTCCCGCGTCAGCGAGGTAGCACCAAGAAACAGACGAAGAATGGCACACACACACACACACACACACACATATATATATATATATATATCTATATATATATATATATATATATATAATAATATATATATATATTATATATATATATATATATATTATATATATATATATATCTATATATATATATATATTATATATATATATATAATATATATATATAATAAATATATATATATATAGTACTACAAGTAGCTGGGTTAGCACATTCCTTCCAGGTTTCTCAGCTATGTACACCCTTGACGTATAGTGTTACGTAACGTATTTCATGTGTGAATCAATGTTCACATTTTACAGTGTAACTTTCTATTCAGATTTGCTCCATGTCGGTGGTAAGGACGTGCGGTAATTGCTGAGTACAGAGGGGATGGGTAACGATGTGATAGGCATTTCTCTCGCGTCCACCTGAGTCGTCCATCCATCCCACTATATCCCTAGTGACTCCTAGGAGCTCTGAGTCATTCAGATATCTGATTCCATCATTCTGCTCCGTTGTAGTGCTGGAACCCCTCTGATCCTTACACATTCCGTGAGCCAGTAAGGTCAGGAATCGCTTTGTGACACGTTGGTGATTTTGTTTATGATGCAGGTCATACTCTAGTTGCAGTGCTGGTATTGGCGGAAACATATCTGTGTCGGTGTTGGCAGCAATTCTACAGCTGACGGAAGTGTTGGGTTCGCCGTGCATAACCCGCGGTCTCTGACAAAGAATTTTTTTTCTTTTTTTTTTTTGTCCGAGAAGATGTCATGCTCAGCTGATAGAGCTGGATCATGCTGTCATACTGGGTGACTGGGGTCGTGGCAAGCTGTCATACTGGGTGACTGGGGTCGTGGCAAGCTGTCATACTGGATGACTGGGGTCGTGGCAAGCTGTCATACTGGATGACTGGGGTCGAGGCAAGCTGTCATACTGGATGACTGGGGTCGTGGCAAGCTGTCATACTGGGTGACTGGGGTCGTGGCAAGCTGTCATACTGGGTGACTGGGGTCGTGGCAAGCTGTCATACTGGATGACTGGGGTCGTGGCAAGCTGTCATACTGGATAACTGGGGTCGTGGCAAGCTGTCATACTGGATGACTGGGGTCGAGGCAAGCTGTCATACTGGATGACTGGGGTCGTGGCAAGCTGTCATACTGGATGACTGGGGTCGAGGCAAGCTGTCATACTGGGTGACTGGGGTCGTGGCAAGCTGTCATACTGGGTGACTGGGGTCGTGGCAAGCTGTCATACTGGGTGACTGGGGTCGTGGCAAGCTGTCATACTGGATGACTGGGGTCGTGGCAAGCTGTCATACTGGGTGACTGGGGTCGTGGCAAGCTGTCATACTGGGTGACTGGGGTCGTGGCAAGCTGTCATACTGGATAACTGGGGTCGTGGCAAGCTGTCATACTGGATGACTGGGGTCGAGGCAAGCTGTCATACTGGGTGACTGGGGTCGTGGCAAGCTGTCATACTGGGTGACTGGGGTCGTGGCAAGCTGTCATACTGGATGACTGGGGTCGAGGCAAGCTGTCATACTGGATAACTGGGGTCGTGGCAAGCTGTCATACTGGATAACTGGGGTCGTGGCAAGCTGTCATACTGGATAACTGGGGTCGTGGCAAGCTGTCATACTGGATAACTGGGGTCGTGGCAAGCTGTCATACTGGATAACTGGGGTCGTGGCAAGCTGTCATACTGGATAACTGGGGTCGTGGCAAGCTGTCATACTGGATAACTGGGGTCGTGGCAAGCTGTCATACTGGATAACTGGGGTCGTGGCAAGCTGTCATACTGGATAACTGGGGTCGTGGCAAGCTGTCATACTGGATAACTGGGGTCGTGGCAAGCTGTCATACTGGATAACTGGGGTCGTGGCAAGCTGTCATACTGGATAACTGGGGTCGTGGCAAGCTGTCATACTGGATAACTGGGGTCGTGGCAAGCTGTCATACTGGATAACTGGGGTCGTGGCAAGCTGTCATACTGGATAACTGGGGTCGTGGCAAGCTGTCATACTGGGTGACTGGGGTCGTGGCAAGCTGTCATACTGGATGACTGGGGTCGTGGCAAGCTGTCATACTGGATGACTGGGGTCGAGGCAAGCTGTCATACTGGATAACTGGGGTCGTGGCAAGCTGTCATACTGGATGACTGGGGTCGAGGCAAGCTGTCATACTGGATGACTGGGGTCGAGGCAAGCTGTCATACTGGATGACTGGGGTCGAGGCAAGCTGTCATACTGGTGACTGGGGTCGTGGCAAGCTGTCATACTGGATGACTGGGGTCGAGGCAAGCTGTCATACTGGGTGACTGGGGTCGTGGCAAGCTGTCATACTGGATAACTGGGGTCGTGGCAAGCTGTCATACTGGATAACTGGGGTCGTGGCAAGCTGTCATACTGGATGACTGGGGTCGAGGCAAGCTGTCATACTGGGTGACTGGGGTCGTGGCAAGCTGTCATACTGGATAACTGGGGTCGTGGCAAGCTGTCATACTGGGTGACTGGGGTCGTGGCAAGCTGTCATACTGGTGACTGGGGTCGTGGCAAGCTGTCATACTGGTGACTGGGGTCGTGGCAAGCTGTCATACTGGATAACTGGGGTCGTGGCAAGCTGTCATACTGGATAACTGGGGTCGTGGCAAGCTGTCATACTGGATGACTGGGGTCGAGGCAAGCTGTCATACTGGATAACTGGGGTCGTGGCAAGCTGTCATACTGGATAACTGGGGTCGTGGCAAGCTGTCATACTGGATAACTGGGGTCGTGGCAAGCTGTCATACTGGATAACTGGGGTCGTGGCAAGCTGTCATACTGGATAACTGGGGTCGTGGCAAGCTGTCATACTGGATAACTGGGGTCGTGGCAAGCTGTCATACTGGATGACTGGGGTCGTGGCAAGCTGTCATACTGGGTGACTGGGGTCGTGGCAAGCTGTCATACTGGTGACTGGGGTCGTGGCAAGCTGTCATACTGGATGACTGGGGTCGAGGCAAGCTGTCATACTGGGTGACTGGGGTCGTGGCAAGCTGTCATACTGGATGACTGGGGTCGTGGCAAGCTGTCATACTGGGTGACTGGGGTCGTGGCAAGCTGTCATACTGGATAACTGGGGTCGTGGCAAGCTGTCATACTGGTGACTGGGGTCGTGGCAAGCTGTCATACTGGATGACTGGGGTCGAGGCAAGCTGTCATACTGGATAACTGGGGTCGTGGCAAGCTGTCATACTGGATGACTGGGGTCGAGGCAAGCTGTCATACTGGATAACTGGGGTCGTGGCAAGCTGTCATACTGGGTGACTGGGGTCGTGGCAAGCTGTCATACTGGATAACTGGGGTCGTGGCAAGCTGTCATACTGGTGACTGGGGTCGTGGCAAGCTGTCATACTGGTGACTGGGGTCGTGGCAAGCTGTCATACTGGTGACTGGGGTCGTGGCAAGCTGTCATACTGGATAACTGGGGTCGTGGCAAGCTGTCATACTGGATAACTGGGGTCGTGGCAAGCTGTCATACTGGTGACTGGGGTCGTGGCAAGCTGTCATACTGGATGACTGGGGTCGAGGCAAGCTGTCATACTGGATAACTGGGGTCGTGGCAAGCTGTCATACTGGATAACTGGGGTCGTGGCAAGCTGTCATACTGGATGACTGGGGTCGTGGCAAGCTGTCATACTGGGTGACTGGGGTCGTGGCAAGCTGTCATACTGGATAACTGGGGTCGTGGCAAGCTGTCATACTGGATAACTGGGGTCGTGGCAAGCTGTCATACTGGATAACTGGGGTCGTGGCAAGCTGTCATACTGGATAACTGGGGTCGTGGCAAGCTGTCATACTGGTGACTGGGGTCGTGGCAAGCTGTCATACTGGATGACTGGGGTCGAGGCAAGCTGTCATACTGGTGACTGGGGTCGTGGCAAGCTGTCATACTGGTGACTGGGGTCGTGGCAAGCTGTCATACTGGTGACTGGGGTCGTGGCAAGCTGTCATACTGGTGACTGGGGTCGTGGCAAGCTGTCATACTGGTGACTGGGGTCGTGGCAAGCTGTCATACTGGATAACTGGGGTCGTGGCAAGCTGTCATACTGGATGACTGGGGTCGAGGCAAGCTGTCATACTGGATAACTGGGGTCGTGGCAAGCTGTCATACTGGATAACTGGGGTCGTGGCAAGCTGTCATACTGGGTGACTGGGGTCGTGGCAAGCTGTCATACTGGATAACTGGGGTCGTGGCAAGCTGTCATACTGGTGACTGGGGTCGTGGCAAGCTGTCATACTGGTGACTGGGGTCGTGGCAAGCTGTCATACTGGGTGACTGGGGTCGTGGCAAGCTGTCATACTGGTGACTGGGGTCGTGGCAAGCTGTCATACTGGTGACTGGGGTCGTGGCAAGCTGTCATACTGGATAACTGGGGTCGTGGCAAGCTGTCATACTGGATAACTGGGGTCGTGGCAAGCTGTCATACTGGATAACTGGGGTCGTGGCAAGCTGTCATACTGGATAACTGGGGTCGTGGCAAGCTGTCATACTGGATAACTGGGGTCGTGGCAAGCTGTCATACTGGATAACTGGGGTCGTGGCAAGCTGTCATACTGGATGACTGGGGTCGTGGCAAGCTGTCATACTGGATAACTGGGGTCGTGGCAAGCTGTCATACTGGATGACTGGGGTCGTGGCAAGCTGTCATACTGGATGACTGGGGTCGTGGCAAGCTGTCATACTGGATAACTGGGGTCGTGGCAAGCTGTCATACTGGATAACTGGGGTCGTGGCAAGCTGTCATACTGGATAACTGGGGTCGTGGCAAGCTGTCATACTGGATAACTGGGGTCGTGGCAAGCTGTCATACTGGATAACTGGGGTCGTGGCAAGCTGTCATACTGGATAACTGGGGTCGTGGCAAGCTGTCATACTGGATAACTGGGGTCGTGGCAAGCTGTCATACTGGGTGACTGGGGTCGTGGCAAGCTGTCATACTGGATGACTGGGGTCGAGGCAAGCTGTCATACTGGATAACTGGGGTCGTGGCAAGCTGTCATACTGGATAACTGGGGTCGTGGCAAGCTGTCATACTGGATAACTGGGGTCGTGGCAAGCTGTCATACTGGATGACTGGGGTCGAGGCAAGCTGTCATACTGGATAACTGGGGTCGTGGCAAGCTGTCATACTGGATAACTGGGGTCGTGGCAAGCTGTCATACTGGATAACTGGGGTCGTGGCAAGCTGTCATACTGGATAACTGGGGTCGTGGCAAGCTGTCATACTGGATAACTGGGGTCGTGGCAAGCTGTCATACTGGATAACTGGGGTCGTGGCAAGCTGTCATACTGGATGACTGGGGTCGTGGCAAGCTGTCATACTGGATAACTGGGGTCGTGGCAAGCTGTCATACTGGATGACTGGGGTCGTGGCAAGCTGTCATACTGGATAACTGGGGTCGTGGCAAGCTGTCATACTGGTGACTGGGGTCGTGGCAAGCTGTCATACTGGATAACTGGGGTCGTGGCAAGCTGTCATACTGGATAACTGGGGTCGTGGCAAGCTGTCATACTGGATAACTGGGGTCGTGGCAAGCTGTCATACTGGTGACTGGGGTCGTGGCAAGCTGTCATACTGGATAACTGGGGTCGTGGCAAGCTGTCATACTGGATGACTGGGGTCGTGGCAAGCTGTCATACTGGATAACTGGGGTCGTGGCAAGCTGTCATACTGGTGACTGGGGTCGTGGCAAGCTGTCATACTGGATGACTGGGGTCGTGGCAAGCTGTCCCACACATTCTTCAATGCTCCCAGTACCTTCGCCCCCTCCCCCACCCTGTGACTCACTTCCGCCTCCATTGTTCCATCCACTGCTAAATCCACTTCCAGATATCTAAAACACTTCACTTCCTCCAGTTTTTCTCCATTTAAACTTATTACCCAATTTACTTGTCCCTCAACCCTACTGAACTCAATAACCTTGCTCTTATTCATATTTACTCTCAGCTTTCTTCTGTCAGGCATTTTACCAAACTAAGTCACCAACTTCTGCAGTTTCTCACCTGAATCAGCCACCAGCGCTGTAACATCAGCGAACAACAAGTGACTCACTTCCCAAGTCCTGTCATCCACAACAGATTGCATACTTGCTCCTCTCTCCAATACTCCTGCATTCACCTCCCTAACGACCCATTCCATAAACAAATTAAACAACTTTAGCAAATTGATAGCTTTGTCGTATGGAAAATTTGTTAACAGTTCCCTTTCCTCTCCTCATTATGGAATTTTATGACAGGCAAGATGCCACACATTCTTCAAGGCTCCCAGAACTTTCGCCCCCTCCCCCACCCTATGATTCACTTCCGCTTCCATGGTTCCATCCATATACATATATATATATATATATATATATATATATATATATATATATATATATATATATATATATATATATATATATATAGTACTACAAGTAGCTGGGTTAGCACATTTCCTTCCAGGTTTCTCAGCTATGTACACCCTTGACGTATAGTGTGTACGTAACGTATTTCATGTGTGAATCAATGTTCACATTTTACAGTGTAACTTTCTATTCAGATTTGCTCCATGTCGGTGGTAAGGACGTGCGGTAATTGCTGAGTACAGAGGGGATGGGTAACGATGTGATAGGCATTTCTCTCGCGTCCACCTGAGTCGTCCATCCATCCCACTATATCCCTAGTGACTCCTAGGAGCTCTGGTCATTCTGATATCTGATTCCATCATTCCTGCTCCGTTGTAGTGCTGGAACCCCTCTGATCCTTACACATTCCGTGAGCCAGTAAGGTCAGGAATCGCTTTGTGACACGTTGGTGATTTTGTTTATGATGCAGGTCATACTCTAGTTGCAGTGCTGGTATTGGCGGTAACATATCTGTGTCGGTGTTGGCAGCAATTCTACAGCTGACGGAAGTGTTGGGTTCGCCGTGCATAACCCGCGGTCTCTGACAAAGAATTTTTTTTCTTTTTTTTATGGGAGCAATGATCCAAAGCTGTCGTCCGTCGTACAGTTGGATAAATGAGCATGTTTGCAACACCTGCACATGTCACGTATACACCCTTGTTCAGGGTGGTGCTTTGTTGAAAGAAAAAAAAGGTATAACTGTTTTGTTATAGCGAGCTTGGTGGGTTGACTTGCTGTGTTTTAAATGCCAGCGACCTATGGCGAACGTCGGTAGACCTCTGCAGTCCTTTTAGATATTAGGCTATACCAGGTCAAATCAACCAAGAGCAACCTACCAGAACATAGAGAAGGTAAGAATAGACAAATATGAGAAATAGATCAAACAAGAAGACCAAAAATGCATAAGATAAACGCAAAAATAGAGAGTGGAAAACATGCCAACAAGGTAACAGCCATCGCCCAGTCTACACATGAGCTGTTCCAGCTGCCATAAAGGAACGTGAAAAGACATAATAGAGCAGCAATATATATATATATATATATATATATATATATATATATATATATATATATATATATATATATATATATATATATGTATATATTTCTTTCCTTTCAAACTATTCGCCATCTACCGCGTTAGCAAGGCAGCGTTAAGAACAGAGGACTGGGCCTCTGAGGGAATATCCTCACCTGGCCTCGTTCTCTGTTCCTTATTTTGGAAAATTAAAAAAAACGAGAGGGCAGGATTTCCAGCCCCCCCCGCTCCCTATATATATATATATATATATATATATATATATATATATATATATATATATATATATATATATATATATATATATATATATATATATATATATAAGCCTTTTGCCTTACCATGGAATACTCATGTTCAGCTGTCCATCAGCTCATCACCGCAGCTCAGGAGGACCCACCGTCAGTATAGTAGTCAGTGAACACGTCCTCCAACCACAGTACCACAAGGACCCACACTCCACAACCAACCCTGCTGCAAAGTGAAACCGATTATCATTCGTCTTATACTAACATACTCTTTCTTATTTTTCACTTCCTCTAAGAAAAATAATTATCAACTTATCGTAAGAGGACTGATGCCATTAATAAGTACATATGGTTTTGTTGAAACGTATTTGATTTTTATTGGAATATTTCATTGATGTTTTCCTTGGAGGTTGACCCACCTTGCAGTGAAGGAATGGTTCTTCTGTACGTCGAGCCGGGAAGGATGGGAGGTACTGTGAGAAGTCTGCCACTTCGCAATTCCTGACTTGAATTTCTCTCCAACAGCCAGGTTGGTCCACTGAGTTTGCCACAGAAGACATCGAGGTGTCTTCCCTAAAGTAAGGCAGGCCCTTACTCCCAAGGGAATGGAATAGATCTCCTACAGCTATGAGGTCGACTTAAGAAGACAACAGGTCTGCCCTTTTACTGACGTAAATATTGCGATGCCCAGGCAGCCAAAACAAGGTATCATCTTTACCACAATGGTTATAGGTTATCAATAATATTGCCTTCGGGCCAATCTTCAAAAACCATACGACGGTCGGTTGACTTTGCGAAGGCGACGAAGCTTCGCATCGTCGTATTGAAGAACGTAGTAGTAATACTGCGCAGGTCGACGTTGATTGGCTGGCTGGTATGACTATGCGATGGAATTATTGGAACGTTGGAAAGGTGGCCTTCACAAGGGGACACCCCATGCGATGAGACTTTACGACAAAAAATGATTGTTGACAGTTACATAATTCATCTCTTAAATGCTTATTTATGCGTTAAACACATTCGAAAATATTATCACCTTATGCTAAAGCGATGGAAATTTGAGTAAAAGCTACAGGAAAATATTTTTTCGAGACTAGTGCGAGTCTTACCGCTGCTGGAGAATGTTTATACATGCCAAAGACTATATATATATGTATATATATATATATATATATATATATATATATATATATATATATATATATATATATATATATATATATATATATTTATATATATATATATATATATATATATATATATATATATATATATATATATATATATATATATATATATATATATATATATATATATATATATATATATATACATATATATATATGCATATATATATATATATATATATATATATATATATATATATATATATATATATATATATATATATATATATATATATATTAATCCCTGGGGATAGGGGAGAAAGAATACTTCCCACGTATTCCCTGCGTGTCGTAGGAGGCGACTAAAAGGGGAGGGAGCGGGGGGCTGGAAATCCTCCCCTCTCAATTTTTTTTTTAATTTTCCCAAAGAAGGAACAGAGAAGGGGGCCAGGTGGGGATATTCCCTCAGTGGCCCAGTTCTCTGTTCTTAACGCTACCTCGCTAACGCGGGAAATGGCGAATAGTTTGAAAAAAAAAAATATATACATATATGTATATCGTCTCTGGTAACATAGAAAAAAGATAACGATATTTAAGAACATTTAATCTTTCACCGCAGTATACTACTAATAGATAGATGTCTTACTTTTAATTCCGTCTATGAACAAATTCGAAACTAATGAACTTTATACTATCTCGGGGAAGGGTCTGGGTTGGTTTTTAACAAATGCAAACTTAGGATTTGATTCCTTTAGGTAAACCTAACCACGCTGCTCTAAATGTGATGTGGACCTGAAAATCCCCTCCCCCCCCCTTGTCGTGCCCAAGCTGAACGGAATCAAGTGCCACTTTAAAACTGGTTCGTCGCAGGCGAAGACTGTCCCTCAGGCGGGCAGTGTGGCCCCGGGTCACGAAGGAAGTGCTTAAGGCTTCGAAAGATTATAAAACTGAAGGACAGAACATTATCAGTCATGACCCCAGATAACATTGTTCTCTGAAAGCTGTGGTGAGGAACCCATCCCTCTGGGAGAAAGGTGACCCCAGGTTAGATGCAACAATTATGACACCAAACTTCCTCTCACTTATAGAATAACTGCGGATGTGGATAAATAACTTCTCAAATCGACGACTTAAATGTTTGCTTAAGATTTGGTCTGGTCATGTCATGGCACAGAACTTTTTCGAAACTAATAAGAAAATGATCAGATCTTTTTGTTAGATATGTCTAAAACGTTGTGTTCTAAGTTTATTTGATGGTCTGTTGTGCTTTCTGTGCTTTACGGAAGGCACTCTGCTGCTGGTCGCTTGATGAAATTTGCGATTGCAAGAAAAAGATAAGCTTTTTATGACCCATCATTTCCATCACCCATGTAGCTCTCCGGTGCCGTAGGTCGAAACGAACCGACGTTCGTCAAGCGTCCAGAAAACCCGTCTGAGGCAGGATGTTGTCTGGAAACTGACGTGACTTTGGCAACTTTTGAAAAGTTCCAGTAACACTGAACAGAGCTAACACCTTGGTCATGTTGGCCTCAGTCATGTTGGCCTCAGTCATGTTGGCCTCAGTCATGTTGGCCTCAGTTATGTTGGCCTTAATCATGTTGGCCTCAGTCATGTTGGCCTCAGTTATGTTGGCCTTAATCATGTTGGCCTCAGTCATGATGGCCTGAGTCATGTTGGCCTGAGTCATGTTAGCCTCAGTCATGTTGGCCTCAGTCATGTTGGCCTCAGTCATGTTGGCCTCAACCTGTTGGCCTCAACATGTTGGCCTCACCCTGTTGGTCTCAGTCATGTTGGCCTCAACATGTTGGCCTTAATCATGTTGGCCTCACCCTGTTGGCCACAACATGTTGGCCTCAATCATGTTAGCCTCAGTTATGTTGGCCTCAACATGTTGGCCTCAGTTATGATAGCCTCAATCTGGCCTCAACATATTGGCCTCAGTCATGTTAGCCTGATTGAGATACTGAGTCAACCCTATATTTATTCCGCAGGGTCCTGGGTTGGAGTAGTTCATTTAACATCAAAGACATCATCATCATCATCATCATCGTAGTTCTGATATTCATCTCGTGCCAGAGGCCATCACCGTTTGCCCAACCTGTCGGTTCTGTCGCTGGAATCGTCGGTGATCATAACTGGCCGAGCTCCAGGTGTCTGGGCTCCTCCTGACGATAGCAATGGCTTTATGTCCTTACTGATAGTGGAGCGGACCTGAGCGATGGAGGGTGTCCTTACTGATAGTGGAGTGGACCTGACTGATGGAGTGTGTCCTTACTGATAGTGGAGTGGACCTGACTGATGGAGGGTGTCCTTACTGATAGTGGAGTGGACCTGACTGATGGAGGGTGTCCTTACTGATAGTGGAGCGGACCTGACTGATGGAGGGTGTCCTTACTGATAGTGGAGTGGACCTGACTGATGGAGGGTGTCCTTACTGATAGTGGAGTGGACCTGACTGATGGAGGGTGTCCTTACTGATAGTGGAGTGGACCTGAGTGATGGAGAGTGTCCTTACTGATAGTGGAGCGGACCTGAGCGATGGAGGGTGTCCTTACTGATAGTGGAGTGGACCTGACTGATGGAGGGTGTCCTTACTGATAGTGGAGTGGACCTGAGTGATGGAGGGTGTCCTTATTGATCACCGATACACAGTCCCACTCCAGGATACTCGTTTTGCTTGTCATATTCTTCTTGCCTGAACTCTCACGCGTTGATCTACCATGAAGTCGATATCTAAGGCTCTTTGTCGTATACCATGACTCCCCTTTCGCGCTCACGCCGTGCAGTTCAGCCACCTGGTGTCCGACGAGGAAATGTGTGCTTTGTGGAAACTGTGGGAGCGTTAAGGCCTCAGAAGCCCCAGGAATAAATCTGGCTACGCTGAAACCCTTAGTGTAAAAAGACACCCACTCTGCACCCTCATAGTCAGACATAGGTAGAGAATGCTTCGTGGTGATGCCACATGTGTGAGAAAGACAGACCGAGAGGCAGTCACTTCCCAAGGAGTCGTCCACAGAGGTAGAGGTAGTGTGATTCAATATGTCTGGCGATGACAAATGGTAGGTTAACGTGTGTGGCGCTTCCCGTCCCATCGTGTGCACCATGGCCGTTCAGATGAAACCATGTCCCTGTTGATGGTAAAAGTGACCATTGGTTTACGTCGAAGTGTTGTCCCGTATACTTCTCACTAATGATAATTCGCTTTACAATCTCCAAGAATTTATTTTTCTATTTCATTCTTTTATGAGTTAATCTCCTGCAAAAAAGAAAAAGAAAAGCTTTCTGTTACTATCTCCCGTCTATCGCGTACTTGTCAATCTTCCCTCTCCCTCACCTCGTGTTATTGCCGCACGTCCTCTCCCTGTTGTCGCATGTATCATTATGGTCACTGATCTCTCTCTCTCTCTCTCTCTCTCTCTCTCTCTCTCTCTCTCTCTCTCTCTCTCTCTCTCTCTCTCTCTCTCTCTCTCTCACATTTGCCCCACCTCTCTGTTCCTTCTTTTGGAAAATCATGAACTGGAGGGGAGAATTTCCAGCCACCCGCTCCCTCCCCTTTTAGTCGCCTTCTACGACACGCAGGGAAAACGTGGGAAGTATTCTTTCAACCCTATCCCCAGGGATAGGGAGGGTTTGTTGAATGTGGTTGATGATAGAGTGGCAGATATAGGGTGTTTTGGTCGAGGTGGTATGCAAAACAAGAGGGTTAGGGAGAATGCTTTGGTAAACAGAGAAGAGGTAGTAAAAGCTTTGCGGAAGATGAAACCGGCAAGGCAGCGGGTTTGGATGGTATTGCAGTGGAATTTATTAAAAAAGGGGGTGAGTGCATTGTTGACTGGTTGGTGAGGTTATTTAATGTATGTATGACTCATGGTGAGGTGCCTGAGGATTGGCGGAATGCGTGCATAGTGCCATTGTACAAAGGCAAAGGGGATAAGAGTGAGTGCTCAAATTACAGAGGAATAAGCTTGTTGAGTATTCCTGGTAAATTATATGGGAGGGTATTGATTGAGAGGGTGAAGGCGTGTACAGAGCATCAGATTGGGGAAGAGCAGTGTGATTTCAGAAGTGGTAGAGGATGTGTGGATCAGGGGTTTGCTTTGAAGAATGTATGTGAGAAATACTTAGAAAAACAAAATAATTTGTATGTCGCATTTATGGATGTAGAGAAGGCATATGATAGAGTTGATAGAGATGCTCTTTGGAAGGTATTAAGAATATATGGTGTGGGAGGCAAGTTGTTAGAAGCAGTGAAAAGCTTTTATCGAGGATGTAAGGCATGTGTACGTGTAGGAAGAGAGGAAAGTGATTGGTTCTCAGTGAATGTTGGTTTGCGGCAGGGGTGTGTGATATCTCCATGGTTGTTTGATTTGTTTAGTGATGGGGTTGTTAGGAAGGTGAATGGAAGAGTTTTGGAAAGAGGGGTAAGTATGCAGTCTGTTGTGGATGAGAGAACTTGGGAAGAGTGTCAGTTGTTGTTCGCTGATGATACAGCGCTGGTGGCTGATTCATGTGAGAAACTGCAGAAGCTGGTGACTGAGTTTGGTAAAGTGTGTGAAAGAAGAAAGTTAAGAGTAAATGCGAATAAGAGCAAGGTTATAAGGTAAAGTAGGGTTGAGGGTCAAGTCAATTGGAAGGAAAGTTTGAATGGAGAAAAGCTGGAGAAAGTGAAGTGTTTTAGATATGTGGGAGTGGATCTGGCAGCGGATTGAACCATGGAAGCGGAAGTGAATCATAGGGTGGGGGAGGGGGCGAAAGTTCTGGGAGCGTTGAAGAACGTATGGAAGTCGAGAACATTATTTCGGTAAGCAAAAATGGGTATGTTTGAAGGAATAGTGGTTCCAACAATGTTATATGGTTGCGAGGCGTGGGCTATAGAGTTGTGCGGAGGAGGGTGGATGTGCTGGAAATGAGATGTTTGAGGACAATATGTGGTGTGAGGTGGTTTAATCGAGTAAGTAATGTAAGGGTAAGAGAGGTGTGTGGTAATAAAAAGAGTGTGGTTGAGAGAGCAGAAGAGGGTGTTTTGAAATGCTTTGGTCACATGGAGAGAATGAGTGAGGAAAGATTGACCAAGAGGATATATGTGTCAGAGGTGGAGGGAACGAGAAGTGGGAGACCAAATTGGAGGTGGAAAGATGAAGTGAAAAAGATTTTGTGTGATCGGGGCCTGAACATGCAGGAGGGTGAAAGGCGTGCAAGGAATAGAGTGAATTGGAACGATGTGGTATACCGGGGTCGACGTGCTGTCAATGGATTGAACCAGGGCATGTGAAGCGTCTGTGGTAAACCATGGAAAGTTGTGTGGGGCCTGGATGTGGAAAGGGAGCTGTGGTTTCGTTGCATTATTACATGACAGCTAGAGACTGAGTGTCAGCGAATGTGGCCTTTGTTGTCTTTTCCTAGCGCTACCTCGCACACATAAGGGGGGAGGGGGCTGTTATTTCTTGTGTGGCGGGGTGGCGATGGGAATGAATAAAGGCAGACAGTATGAATCATGTATATGTGTATATATGTATATGTCTGTGTGTGTATATATATATGTATACGTTGAGATGTGTAGGTATGTATATTTGCGTGTGTGGACGTGTATGTATACACATGTGTATGTGGGTGGGTTGGGCCATTCTTTCGTGTGTTTCCTTGCGCTACCTCGCTAACGCGGGAGACAGCAACAAAGCAAAATAGATAAATAAAATATATATATATATATATATATATATATATATATATATATATATATATATATATATATATATATATATATATATATATAACTCACACACGAACGAAAACGCACTCATTCGTGCAAAATAGCAGTAAATTGTATCCATTATGATAGAATTGCGTACACACGCCTGCACAAACACACACACACACACACACAGAGGTGTGTGTCAGGGAGTGACCCCGATCCCTCCGCCTGACCTGCATGACACAACACTTGTTCTCCACACACAGAGGTTCAGTGACACCTTTCCCGGTCACGACTGTGGCCTCTTCCGTCATCCAGCGCCTTTAAAACGATAGCAGCAGAACACCCAGCCAGCAGAAACAGCCTGCAGATCCAACAACAATGGTGCTAGTGCTAAGAATGGCGCTGTTGGCGCTCCTGATCGGTACAGTCCTACCAACTCCTCTCCAGGTTAGTCTACACGGATCCTCTGCTCCAAACAACAGCACAGTCTACACCTTCTCTTGTGTGCTATATTATATATATATATATATATATATATATATATATATATATATATATATATATATATATATATATATATATATATATATATATATATATATACATATATATATATATATATATATATATATATATATATATATATATATATATATATATATATATATATATATATATTTATATATATACATATATAGGATAAAAGTGAGTGCTCACATTACAAAGGTATAAGTTTGTTGAGTATTCCTGGTAAATTATATGGGAGGGTATTGATTGAGAGGGTGAAGGCATGTACAGAGCATCAGATTGGTGAAGAGCAGTGTGGTTTCAGAAGTGGTAGAGGAAGTGTGGATCAAGTGTTTGCTTTGAGGAATGTATGTGAGAAATACTTAGAAAAACAAATGGATTTGTATGTAGCATTTATGGATCTGGAGAAGGCATACGATAGAGTTGATAGAGATGCTCTGTGGAAGGTACTAAGAATATATGGTGCGGGAGGCAAGTTGTTTGAAGCAGTGAAAAGTTTTTATCGAGGCTGTAAGGCATGTGTACGTGTTGGAAGATAGGAAAGTGAGTGGTTCTCAGTGAATGTAGGTTTGCGGCAGGGGTGTGTGATGTCTCCATAGTTGTTTAATTTGTTTATGGATGGGGTTGTTGGGAAGGTGAATGGAAGAGTTTTGGAAAGAGGGGCAAGTATGTAGTCTGTTGTGGATGAGAGAGCTTGGAAAGTGAGTCAGTTGTTGTTCGCTGATGATTCAGCGCTGGTGGCTGATTCATGTGAGAAACTGCAGAAGCTGGTGACTGAGTTTGGTAAAGTGTGTGAAAGAAGAAAGTTGACAGTAACTGTGAATAAGAGCAAGGTTATTAGGTACATAGGGTTGAAGGACAAGTCAATTGGGAGGTGAGTTTGAATGGAGAGAGACTGAGGAAGTGAAGTGTTTTAGATATCTGGGAGTGGATTTGGTAGCGGATGGAACCATGGAAGCGGAAGTGAATCATAGGGTGGGGGAGGGGGCGAAAGTTCTGGGAGCCTTGAAGAATGTGTGGTTGTCGAAAACATTATCTCGGAAAGCAGAAATGGGTATGTTTGAAGGAATAGTGGTTCCAACAATGTTATACGGTTGCGAGGCGTGGGCTATGGATAGAGTTGTGCGCAGGAGGGTGGATGTGCTGGAAATGAGATGTTTGAGGACAATATATGGTGTGAGGTGGTTTAATTGAATAAGTAATAACAGGGTAAGAGAGATGTGTGGTAATAAAAAGAGTGTGGTTGAGAGAGCAGAAGAGGGTGTTTTGAAATGCTGTGGTCACATGGAGAGAATGAGTGAGGAAAGATTGACCAAGAGGATACATGTGTTAGAGGTGGAGGGAACGAGGAGAAGTGGGGGACGAAATTGGAGGTGGAAAGATGAAGTGAAAAAGATTTTGAGTGATCGGGGCCTGAACGTGCAGGAGGGTGAAAGGCGTGCAAGGAATAGAGTAAATTGGAACGATGTGTTATACTGGGGTCGACGTGCTGTCAATGGATTGAACCAGGGCATGTGAAGCGTCTGTGGTAAACCATGGAAAATTCTGTGGGCCCTTTATGTGGAAAGGGAGCTGTGGTTTCGGTGCATTATTACATGACAGCTAGAGACTGAGTGTGAACGAATGTGGCCTTTGTTGTCTTTTCCTAGCGCTACCTCGCACACATGAGGGGGGAGTGGGCTGTTATTTCATGTGTAGCGGGGTGGCGACGGGAATGAATAAAGGCAGACAGTATGAATTATGTACAAGTGTATATATGTATATGTCTGTGTGTGTATATATATGTATACGTTGAGATGTATAGGTATGTATATTTGCGTGTGTGGACGTGTATGTATATGCATGTGTATTTGGGTGGGTTGGGCCATTCTTTCGTGTGTTTCCTTGCGCTACCTCGCTAACGCGGGAGACAGCGACAAAGCAAATTAAATAATATATATATATATATATATATATATATATATATATATATATATATATATATATATATATATATATATATATATATATATGTATATATATATATATATATATATATATATATATATATATATATATATATATATATATATATATATATATGTATATATATATATATATATATATATATATATATATATATATATATATATATATATATATATATATATATATATATATATATATATATATATATATATATATATATATATATATAGATTGTAGGTCAGGGATGAAGTTTATAAAGGAACGGAGAGTGAGTCCAGAGTGAACACCGCCCTCCCTCCTCTATTACCTTTTGATTCCCTAAGGGAGCATTCCTAAGGGAGTATACCTAAGGGAGCTTATCGTGATAGGTCTGTGCATGTGTGGGAATGCCCCGGGAATCATATTGTTATCGGTCTCTCTATCTGTGCAACGCCCTAAAGGATCATGTAGTAATTGGTCAGGCCACGCCCACTGACCGAAAAATATCTAACACCTTTGTGTGTACAGGATATTTCTATGTCCACATACACCTAAGGTTTAGGGGATGATTCTATAACTGTATACACCCCAGGTGTAGTGTAGAGAATCATTTCTAGCTACACATACACTCATCATATCTCCGCCATAGCTGTGTGTGAGTGTGTGTGTGTGTGTGTGTGTGTGTGTGTGTGTGTGTGTGTGTGTGTGTGTGTGTGTGTGCGTGAGTGGAGAAGCTATAGAGAAGAATCTCAGTGTTTCTAACATGAAGTTTACCCAAGTCGTACACATTTGTGAGTCCACAGTGCTCCTGGAGACATCATCACCAAGTGCCATGTTCTGTGTCGGTAGGATGATGCTGAGACCAGCGAGTGTGAGCTGAACGGTGGATCCTGCACGGCCGAGGCTACGTGTGCCGAAATAAGTCCAGACTATGATGACTGTCCGATGGCTGGAGACGTCTGCTGCCTCACTGTGACCAGAGGTGGGTCGGTGTCCCTTCTTCCCTTCCCCCCGACCACCACCGCCCCAAGAAATACGTGTATGGGCGGGTTGGGTTCCCTCCAGACATACGTGTGCATTTCTGTTTCTTCAAGACTATAATTCTTGAAGTTCATATTTTCTTCTTCTTCTTCTTCTTCTTTCTTTTTCTTCTTCTTCTTCTTCTTCTTCTTCTTCTTCTTCTTCTTCTTCTTCGACACAGAAGCATTGACGTGACGTACAGAATCACCTCACACCCTCTTGTGTCAGAATTACCACCTCACACTCTTCTGTGTCAGAATTACCACCTCACATCCTCCTGTGTCAGAATTACCACCTCACACTCTTCTGTGTCAGAATTACCACCTCACACCCTCCTGTGTCAGAATTACCACCTCACATCCTCCTGTGTCAGAATTGCCACCTCACACTCTTCTGTGTCAGAATTGCCACCTCACACCCTCCTGTGTCAGAATTACCACCTCACACTCTTCTGTGTCAGAATTACCACTTCACATCCTATGTGTCAGAAATACCGAGTCTGAATTTCTGCCTCTAATTTCGGCCAATCTGACGTATGTACATACATCGCGATACCTTTTCCCCTTCATAAATCACACACTTATCTTTATCTTTCAACCCCTTTTTTTTTGCAAGACACACACACATACACATACACGCATATGCTGCATATACTGGCTTCCGTGGTGCAAGGGTCAGAGTTATAGAGTGTGAACTACGCACGGGTAAGGTCAGCAGGGGTTTGAACACGTAGGTGCGGCTATCGGCCAACACCCAACCCAGGTGTTCATCCCCTACCTCAGGGCTGGTCGAGAAATGGGTACCTGGTGTGTGTGTGTGTGTGTGTGTGTGTGTGTGTGTGTGTAAAATGGGTAAAGCGAGATAAAGAAACGGGGCAGCACGAATGTTAAACTCTTCCCGCATCACACCAATTGTAACCACACACATGACACATGTAGAACCTAATGGATAATGTCATTGGAATTTCAGATAGCGGGACGAGCTCTTTAAATGAAACTGAAGTGAAATTTGGGAGCCGTCAAAAGTGCAGGGATATTGGTGGAAATTGCAAACGAGACGCAAAGCATTGCAGGAAGTTGTCTGGAAAGTGCGGAGGTAGAAAAATCTGCTGTAAGTATACACAACCAACTCTGTAGTGTCTATATATGTGGGATATGGTTTGGTGTAGGGTATGCTTGGATCGTGCTTGGATCGAAATGCTTTAAGTGTTAGCTATTCAGACTATCCATCTACTGTGGGAAACTGTGAAACTCGACTCTCCACATGGTGTCGACCTAACACACCAGATGCACTGACACACTCTTTCCCACTCACTCGGTGTGGCTCCTGTTAACCGGTGTGGGCCATGCCCCACTGACATAAACTATTGTCTATGGGTGCTTCTCAGAGCGTAGACCCCGACTGAGCCACACGAAACCTTCATCGTAAGGGAATCATCTTTAGTGCGAAACATCTTGCCTTTACGTCCATGTTAACCATTCATCAGGAGAGAAAGAAGGCTTGGGCCGCCTCTCTACCCTGATCTTTACCCATCAGCCACGGTGGGAAGATCGGCTGGGCCAAGACCTCAATCACCATAGTGTTCATGAGCAACAAAGAGAGAAGGCATGGGCAAGCCTTCGAGTATAGCAAGGATGTTGACATCTTACGTCTTTGACTGTTTATATTTAGACAATGAAGAGGTGCTGGGCCAGTTTCGTCCTCCAGACAGATGATTTCATAATGTTTGAGGTGGGTGCCCCAGGCTGGCCTCCTGTGATCGTTCGAAGAAGGGAAAAAAACACTAGTCAGACGTGCTTACATATCAATCAGAGAGGAATTACGAGATAGACATGAACTCTGTGGCCAATGATTCTGAATTACAGTAGGCAGGAGATTTAGTCCAACCAGTGATTTAATATCAAGAATCTATCAAAGTAGAGAGAGAGAGGAGGCTCAGATCAATATCCACGAACAGTGCTGGAGGGCAGAACCAATTTTCCCCTCGTCCTAACAATTCACTGGAGTAGAATTTTGACCATACGGTGTTCATGTATCGTTAATCAGGGAAGAGAGGAGAGAAAATAGAAAAGCTAAATTCTAAAATCTCCAAATCAATCGACCATATTGATCAGGGAACAGCCCTAAGACAAGCTCAGCTACCAGACCTGTCATGGCTAAAACCAAGAGGAGGAAGAAGAGAATGAGTTTGGCTTGGTTTCACAGTTCTTAAAGATTCAAAGCAACGGGTGGTCCCAGTCCACCTCTCTTTCCTTGACGTAAGTGTAGGGACAAAGTCCAAAATAACCTTCTGTATGATAGTCATTTGGCCTATTTCTTCCTATCATTGAAAGCCAGTATCTTTCTACGTGTCTGCTATAGGAAACATATGATATGCTCGTTGTTAGTAATCAGGAGAGGAGGTCAGCTTCCTTCTCTATAATGCCAAAGAGAGGAGGTTCATGCCAGTATCCCTCATCTATAGTAATCAAGAGGCTGAAGCTTGCCTCCTTCTCCTTTGTAATCAATTAGAGGGTCCAAGATAATCAGTCTAGAGGGGAAACCTGTTAAACCGTTCTCCAACTTTAACCATAGGATTAATTTTGGTGCGAATCTACCTTGTGTCACCATACTGGTGTAAACATATGGCCCAGGTGACTGTGTTACCCATTACTCCGAGATCCAGAGTGGTCGACTTCAATGGTCACGTATGACGGAACATGGACATGCACTTGAGCAGGATGTAATATACCTATAAACACTCTCAGGTTAAAGGCTGGGTTATGAGCCTGCCCATTGTGGAGCATGGTCATAACCTAGCCTAATAACGTAGAGAACGGGTATTAAGCTTCCATGACTTACCCTTGAAGAAATGAAACTGGACTGAGAATTTTTCATAATCCTTCTTGTTCCAAAGATATAAACCTGACTATGATGGATCATGGATGTAAATGCGCATATGATGGTGCTTGGATATAAACCTTATGAGCGAGGACATGACTACAGCTGAGCATGGATAAGTACATAATGGAACACAGATGTTGACTAAAGTAGATGTTAATCTGAATGTAGCACGATGAGATGAATTCATTCACGTCATCTTTTTTCCGAATTTCTAACAGCGATTTCTTGCTGGTGTCTTTCCAGGCGCGGATGACGGTTCCAGCATTCGTGGTCCTCCAGGGCCTCCCGGCAAACCGGGTGCTCCTGGAGCGCAAGGCAGACGTGGTAGGCAAGGTCCTCCAGGGCCTTCAGGACCTAAAGGACCAACAGGACCTACTGGGTCTAAGGGACCCGTGGGTCCTCTTGGATGGAGAGGAAAGGATGGCCAACCTGGAAGTAAAGGACATCCTGGACAACCTGGTAACGACGGAGCTCCAGGAAACCCCGGTCCTCCAGGACCTGCAGGTCCTGCTGGACCTAAGGGAGATACAGGTCCTAAAGGCCAACCAGGTCCTGCAGGTCCTGCGGGACCAGCAGGTTCTAAAGGAGATACAGGTAACGCAGGTCCTAAAGGTGATGTGGGTTCTAAAGGTAATACAGGTCCTAAAGGTGAAGTAGGTCCTAAAGGTGAACCTGCCTGATCGTAAATGTTTTCCAGCGACAAGAGAAGTACCGCCCAGATCCATTTTCTTTCCAGTCTCCGAAGAACTGGAAGGCTTTCAAGATCTTGGGATCCTTTCCTTTTGAAGGTCTTCCAGGTTCTGAAGGTCCTTTTGGTTCTAAAGATCCTCCAGATTAGGAAGATTCTTCGAGCACTGGAGGTCTTCCAGGCTTTCAAAATTCTTCCAATATTGAAAGATCCGTTTCATGGAACCCGGAGGCCCTCTAGAACGTTACATTATCGAGATACAAGAGAATATGGAACGGTTGAAAATCTTGTAATGCTTGGAGAGTATAATGTTAGACCCGGATATTCCCAAGATCTTGCTTATCATGGAACCTTATATCACTCTCGGATGAGGCTTTATTGCCATGGAAAGTCAGAATATAAAGCAGGAAAGAGGCGGAAAATGCGACAGCAAAAGCTCAGAGGCGACTTGAGCCAAATGGAGCGAGACACATGTTGCCTTGGTGAGCAGGTGACCTGGAGTGAAAATAAGAGATAATGGGGATTTAGTTTGTATAATGAAATATGTAATGACATTGATGGAGAGCAAGAATAACATCATGGACCTCGCTTTGAAGGCAGATGCTACCATAGCATTGACTGATATGACTCCACCATTAACCCGGATATACGCAAGAAGTAGAGGGGATAATTGATATTTGGTCATGGAGGGCAATGCTTCATCCCCGTTGATCCTGCTGAAAATTCTGTCTGAAGTAGATAGATGGGTTCCATGTTCTGTTGTTATTTCATGATACATCACACACCCTATTCTAACCTCTACACTTCTTGAAGCAAACGCTATTAACTACACCGAAGAAAGCATTCCTGAGATACAGACACCACAACACCTTCTAAAACAGAACGTTTGAGACAATCAGTAAGTTAGCGCCTGACGGAACAGCCCTATGAAAGCAGTCGAAGCCAAAGAAGCAGTCACTCCCTCAAAGCAATGACAGACAAGAGAACGATGAATATCGTGAGAGAATACGTGTTGAACAAAACTTGATGATACAACATTACCTACAGAGGAAACACCAACCCAGAAGGATATGTGGAACAACAAAACTACTGGTGCAGTGATATTTGTTGAAACTACGCCAAGTTAAAAGATCATCTGAAAAAGTCAATTTAAATGCCGGAGCAACATCACAACAAGAACAGAAGCACATCTTGATGTAGTACCAACCTTCTAAAACAACTCGTACATTAAAATGCGCCAGGAATAACACCTGCTGGAATATTAGCACTGAACCAATTAATAGAAAATGAGATATACTCATCTATGTCTTTGGCAGAATGTCCAGCATTTCATTGGTGAAGACGGAAAGATTCCATAGGAAGCATTAACAGCGACTGACATAACAAGAGCTGTTACAAAATTCACTGGAAAATCCACTTTTGAAATTCGTACTAAAAACATATGCACATGAATTGAGTGATCTACATCTCTTTGATTATCTCCTTATTGAATGTTTCCACTAATTCATAAGTATTGTGTCAGTAGATATATCAGATGTATGAACCGATTTATTGACAAACGTATCAGCAAATATTTGATCTGATAAATCGCTGATATAGTTATATCGGTAGATTCATCGATAGATATAACACCTATTATATCTGCGATGTTTGACGATGTTTTTGCATGTGGTTAGGTTCATGCATCAGATTGCCATATAAGTGGATATGTCCGTTGTTTGAGAAGGTGCGTGGACTAATTTATATCATCTGATTCATCAACACATGCATCAGTTTTTGTATCAGATGCTGTATCACAGTTGTGTCAACTTAATATCATTTGAGGACCTCAGCAGCGCCAGTTAAAGCCTAGGTTGCTTATGTATCAGCTAAGTGGCTTATTTATCAGCTAGGCTGCTTATGCATCAGCTAGGTTGCATATGTATCAGCTAGGATCATATGCATCAGCTAGGTTGTATATGTATCACCTAGGTTTCTTATGTATCAGCTGGATTGCTTCTGTATCAGCTAGGTTGGCTATGTATCAGCTAGGCTCATATGTATCAGCGAGGCTGCTTATGTATCGCTAGGTTCCTTATGTATTAGCTAGGTTCCTTATGTATCAGCTAGGTTGCTTATAATAACTGTTGTTTCGAATGTACTTTCTTCTTCCACTTTCAAGAATAAACTGCACACTTGTGTTCATAGACGATGCACTGCAGTTCATTTTATCATTTACCTTTGTGGAGGGAGGATCCTCGGGTTTGATCAAGGGCGATGGTGGTACTCGAGTGATCAGATCTAGGACACTTGCCTTAGGCTGACGACTGAGATAAGGTGATGGAGAACACTGGGTTGGTGATGGTTAGGGCTGGTTATACCTCCCTCACCACGATACACTCAGTGTTCCCAGCTACAATTATACTGGCTGTTAACAAACGATATTTCTTTATAAGGACAGCAGATAACATCATAGCATATATCTATGATTTCTAAAAGATGAAAAAAAAAGGAGTCAGGCGGGGAGTGCTCATCCTCCTCGAAGGCTCAGACTGGGGATGTCTAAATGTGCGTGGATGTAACCAAGATGAGAAAAAATGTGAGATAGGTAGTATGTTTGAGGAATGAAACCTGGATGTTCTGGCTCTGAGTGAAACGAAGCTCAAGGGTAAAGGGGAAGAGTGGTTTGAGAATGTCTTGGGAGTAAAGTCAGGGTTTGATGAGAGGACAAGAGCTAAGGAAGGAGTAGCACTACTCCTGATGCAAGAGCTGTGGGAGTATGTGATAGAGTGTAAGAAAGTTAATTCTAGATTGATGTGGGTAAAACTGAAAGTGGATGGAGATTGATGGGTGATTATTGGTGCTAATGCACCTGGTCATGAAAAGAAAGATCATGAGAGCCAAGTGTTTTGGGAGCAGATGAGTAAATGTGTCAGCAGCTTTGATGTACGACACCCGGTATTAGTGATGGGTGATTCAAATGCGAAGGTGAGTAATGTGGCACTTGAGGGTATAAATGGTGTACATGGGGCACTCATTGCTTTGAATGGAAATGGTGAAGAGCTAGTGGATTTGTGTGCTGAAAAAAAAGACTGGTGATTGGGAATACTTGGTTAAAAAAAAGAGCGATATACTTAAGTATATGTATGAGAGTCGTAGAGATGGTCAAAGGGCATTATTAGATAACGAGTGAATTGATAGGCGTGTAAAAGAAAGACTTTTGGATGTTAACGTGCTGAGAGGGACAACTGGAGGGATGTCTGATTACTATTTTGTGAAGGCGAAGATGAAGATTTCTAGAGTTTTTCAAAAAAGAAGAGAGAATGTTGGGGAGGAGAGAGTGGTGAGAGTAAGTATGCTTGGAAAGGAGACCTGTGAGAGGAGATAGGAGAGATTGAGTGTAGAATGGCAAAAGGTGAGAGCAATTGACGTGAGGGGAGTGGGTGAAAAGTGGGATGTATTTAGGGAAGCAGTGATGGCATGTGCGAGAGATGCATGTGGCATTAGAAAGGTGGGAGGTGGGCAGATCAGAAAGGGCAGTGAATGGTGGGATGAAGAAGTAAAGTTGTCAGAGAAGGAGGAAAGACAGGCGTTTGGATGATAGTTACAAGGAAGGAGTACAAATGACTGGGAGATGTATACGAGAAAGCGGCAGGAGGTCAAGAGGGAGGTGCAAGGGTTGAAGAAGAGGACAAAAGTAGAGTTGAGGTGAGAGAGTATCATTAAACTATAGGAAGCATAAAAAGATATTAGAAGGTAAATAATGTGCATAAGACAAGAGAACAAATGGGAACATCGGTGAAGGGGGCAAGGGGGAAGTGATAACAGGTAGTGATGAAGTGAGAAGGAGACGGAGTGAGTATTTTGAAGGATTGTGGAATGTGTTTGATGATAGAGTGGCAGATGCAAGGTGTTTTGGCCTGGGTGGTGTGCAAATTGAGTGTCAGGGAGAGTGGTATGGTAAAGGAGAGAAGAGGTGGTGAAAGCTTTGCGGAAGATGAAATATGGCAAGGCGGCGGGCTTGGATGGTATTGCAGTTGAATTATTAAGAAAGGGGTTGGCTGTGTTGTTGATTTGTTGGTACGGATATTCATTGTATGTACGGATCATGGTGAAGTGCCTGAGGTTTGGCGGAATGCCTGTATAGTGCCATTGTACAAAAGCAAAGGGGATAAAGGTGAGTGTTCAAACCAGTTTGTTGAGTATTCCTGGGAAATTGTATGGGAAGGTATTGAATGAAAGGGTGATGGCATGTACAGTGCATTAGACTGGAGAAGTGAAGTGTGGTTGCAGAAGTGGTAGAGGGTGTGTGGATCAGATTTCTGCTTTGAAGAATGTGCGTGAGAAATACTTAGAAAACAGATGGATTTGTGTGTAGCATTTATGGATCAGGAGAAGGCATATGATAGGGTTGATAGAGTTGCCTTGTGAAAGGTCTTAAGAGTATATGACGAGGAATGTAAGCTGCTAGAAGCAGTGAGAAGTTTCTATCAATGGTGGAAATCAAGTGTACGAGTAGGAAGAGAGGAAAGTGATTGGTTCCCAGTGGAGGTTGATTTGTGGCAGGGGTGTGTGATTTCCTCATAGTTGTTTACTTTGTTAATGGAGGGTGTTAGGGAGGTAAATGCAAGAGCTTTGGAGAGAGGGGCGAGTATGCAGTCTGTTGGGGATGAGAGGGCCTGGGAAATGAGTCAGTTGTTGTTCGCCGATGATACAGCGCTGGTGGCTGATTCGAGTGAGAAACTGCAAAACTTGGTGACTAGATTTGGAAAAGTGCTTGAGAGGAGAAAGTTGAGAGTATATGTGAAAAAGGGCAAGGTTATTAGGTTCAGCAGGGTTGAGGGACATGTTATTTGGGATGTAAGTTTGAATGAAGAAAAATTGGGAGAAATGAAGTGCTTTAGATATCTAATAGTGGACTTAGCAGCGAGTGGAACCATGGTAGTGGAAGCGATTCATAGGGTGGGGAAGGGGGCGAAGGTTCTGGGAGCGATGAATAATGCATGGAAAGAGAGAGCGTAAAGAGTAAGGTTCATTTCCCTGGACTTAAATTCAATTGTCCCACCGATAAATTCAAGAATATTGATCGCCTTTTCAATTGTTTCTGTGCACTGTTTGCTTTAGATCACCAGAGGGTATTACACCTAAGTCTTTTTTCCCCTCATCTACCCTTTGT
Organism: Panulirus ornatus; assembly: GCF_036320965.1. Lineage (NCBI taxonomy): Eukaryota > Metazoa > Arthropoda > Malacostraca > Decapoda > Palinuridae > Panulirus > Panulirus ornatus. Next base: position 15,608,139 of record NC_092290.1, on the reverse strand, counting down.
ATTCAACAGAATTCATACTGTAGCCTGCCTTTTCGTTTTTACTTTCGACATGTAAAACTTTGCACTTATTGATATCCAAATTCATTTGCCTCGTAAAAGCCCAGTCCATCGGTTTGTTCCTGTCCGTTTGAAGCTGCAGACCTTCAAATTCTTTTGCAGATTTCTTTCCCAACTTAGTATCGTTTACGAATTTCGATATCTTACGAGGCAGCTCATTTCATTACTATTGACATAAAGCGGAGAAAGAGAACCGGTCCCAAAAATGATCCTTGTAGTACACTACGTTTTGCTTTTAACTATTCTGAGGCTTGACCGTTAACCACAACTCTTTGTCTGCGACCAGTTAACCAATTTCCTAACCACCAGAATACAACCCCATCTATACCATGTGACTTAACTGACTTAATAATCTTTGCTGTGGAACTTTATCGAACGCTTGTCATTGCTGTGGAACTTTATCGAATGCCTGTCATTGCTGTGGAACTTTATCTAACGCCTGTCTTTGCTGTGGAACTTTATCTAACGCCTGTCTTTGCTGTGGAACTTTACCGAATGCCTGTCTTTGCTGTGGAACTTTATCGAATGCCTGTCTTTGCTGTGGAACTTTATCAAATGCCTGTCATTGCTGTGGAACTTTATCTAACGCCTGTCTTTGCTGTGGAACTTTATCGAATGCCTGTCATTGCTGTGGAACTTTATCTAACGCCTGTCTTTGCTGTGGAACTTTATCGAATGCTTGTCATTGCTGTGGAACTTTATCTAACGCCTGTCTTTGCTGTGGAACTTTATCGAATGGCTGTCTTTTTTCTCTTTTGAAAATCTAGACAGATAGCATCAACTGCTTTTCTTTCATTATTCATATCATTAGAGAAATCAAGCAGATTTGTAAGACGTGAATGATTTCATCGAAACCCATTGTGAGTCAGGTATGAGGTGGTTACCCTCTAAATGATTATCAGTCTTATTCCAAATGATGTTTCTCATAGATTCACAAAGTAGAGACTTTAAGCTGATTGGATGATAATTTCTGGGCAGTGATGTATTATCTTTTTTTTGAAAATGGTGATCATATTAACAAGCTTCCATTCCTCTGGTTCTTTCACTGTAGCGAGTGACTTATTCAAGAGAGCAGGCAATGATTTTCATTCTCCTTTTCCTTACCTTTTCTTGTTCTCGGATAAAACTTATCTGAGTCTGCTAGTGTATACCTTTTCATTTCATTTAGTGCTGACACTATTTCTTCAACTCTTACATCCATGTGACGCAAAATGTTTTCCTGTACTTTGGGACGTGAGCAGTATCAACTCCAAATGGAAAAGCGAAAAAAAAAATCTCTATTTCTAATATCTAGCCAAGTTCCGAAACACCAATCATATCATAATTTTCCTCCAAATCAGCTGTCCCTCAACTACGGCAATTTGTTGCGTATACGCCCTGCGCTAATATAGAGTATTCTTTCAGTCATATAAGATGTATGTTATCCCATTTGGTTTGTGAACAAAGCCTACTGGAAAGCAAGGAAGACATCTTATGCTTCTTGGATCAAAAAATGTGACAAATAAGGATGAGTCTAAAAGTTTAGTGTTGCCTTGTTCTCCTAACTTAGCTAACGTGAGACCTGTTCTGCAAAACAGTGATTGTAATGTTGCTTTCCAGTACAATAACACCATCAGCAAGACCTTAATAGATGGTAGGCCAAATCTTGCAACACCTGGGAGTGTTTACACCCTGAAGTGCAAGGCATGTAAGTATATCTATAATGGCCAGACTGGTTCAACTGTAAAGGAGAGATGTTATTATCAGTACGGAGGGATAACCCCAGAAATGGGATCGCGAACCAATAACATGAGAATGATCACTCCATACATCTCGAGAATCCCATTATCCCATGCCCCTCTGCTGATTATGCAACACGTAACGTCATTGAATCTGTCTGTCTTAATAGCTAATACTAAGAACTTGACTTTGTTCCCAGGCAATTTCAAAGCCCATATTAGCATTAACCAAATCATTATGAGAACTGACAAAACACGAAAGCGAAAAAAAGTTGTTCATGACACCCAGCTACCCAGGTCAACCCCCGCCACCTGACCCACCTTAATCACTCTCCCTTACAACGGTTACGACCAGACAAAACAGACAATGTTTGGTCTATAAAGATTGGTGTTGGACGGCGGGAATCAACTGTGATGCTGGGATCTAAATAACTTTGTTAAGTACTGGCAACTGATGATGAGGTGTTTGGACTCCACGAAGCATGTCGTGCCACATGCATAGAAAGATTGCATGTTGAATAACATTGTATGAACTCCTACTGAAGTGCGATTTCACCTTCATGCTATCATCACGGATAAGTGTGATCATATCTATATCTGTCTGTCTGTCTGTCTGTCTGTCTGTCTGTCTGTCTGTCTCTCTCTCTCTCTCTCTCTCTCTCTCTCTCTCTCTCTCTCTCTCTCTCTCTCTCTCTCTCTCTCTCTCTCTCTATATATATATATATATATATATATATATATGTACATATTCTTTTTTCTTTCCTTTTCATACTATTCGCCATTTTCCGCGTTAGCAAGGTAGCGTTTAGAACAGAGGACTGGGCCTTTGAGGGAATATCTTCTCATGGCCCCCTCCTCTGTTGCTTCTTTTTGGAAAACCAAAAATGAGAGGGGAGGATTTTCAGCCCCCCTCCCCACTCCCTTTGCTTTTAGTCACCTTCTACGACATTTAATCGACCATTTAATCGACCAACCCCTATAGGTGGGTGAACAGCTGAGTTGACTGTGAACCGACAGCCTCATTCAGGATTCAAACCTATGTGCTCAATCCTGGGTGGCTGCACCATGGTAAAAGAAGATATGAGGGAAAGTATTTACGAGTTTTGAAGAAAGTGACAAGCCTGTCTTTTGAAATGTTTCAGGTCACAGTTATTGGGAAAGACGTAAGAGGCTAGAGAGTTCCAAAGCTTCGACGTGTAGGAAAAGAAGCAGGTATCAAAACGGCCAACCCTTGAGTTGCCGATGGCCACACAGTGATCATGTGACGCAGCAGCAGCAGCTTGCCGAGTATTACGTGGTCTAGCTAGTGGTGGGGGCACACAAGCAACCAGCTCTCGGGAACAAAAACCACAATGATACCTATAGAAGAGGAAAGTGAACCAACATTGCGGCATAAGCCAAGGGGGTCAAGTTTGGAAGTTAACCTGGGACAGCTTATAAAGGCAGACAACTTTCGGCTAAACTCTGTCAAGTAAGGATGCAGAGCTAGAACCATCCCAGGTGTGAGAGCAGTACTCCATAAAAGGAGGAATCAACTGTTCAGAAGAGAAGTTTCGACTTCTAAACAGGGCACCCAGTTTCTTAGAGGCAGACTTAGCTATTCCTGTCATGTGGGGTTTCCTAGAAAGAGTTGATGTTACAGTAATACCAAGTACGTTCATTGAGGCAAGAGGTAGAATTACGGAACCATCAAAGGAGAGTAGAGAGTTGTAAGTAGTTTTCGATAGAGAAATGATTAACAATTGGGTTTTGGAGGCATCAAACTTAACAAGATATTGTGTACCCCATTGAGATAACCTGTCCAAGTCAGTTTACTGGGGAAGCTGTGTCAAGACGAGATGCAGATCGAGCGAGAGAAGAAGAAGCAGAATTGAAGGCTGTGGATGAATGCAGTGTTGAGTCGTCAGAGTATGAGTGCATTGGATCATATGTGGAGGAGATATAATCGTTGAAAGAAAAGAAAAAGTGTAGGGGACAGGAGAGAACCTTGAGGAACACCGCTGTTCGTCAACAAGAACAAAGATAAATTGGCCAGAGAAGAAGCTAGATATGTAACAGCAAAGTGAGGGACGGAAGGCAAAAGAGGGGAACTTAGAGCGAGACCCCGATGCCACACCCTGTCAGAAGCCTTATGTATGTCAAGGACAACCATACATGACTCCCCAAAATCTTTCAGGGATGATGGCCAGACATTAGTAAGATAGGAAAGAATATCACCAATGGATCTCGCCTTACAGAAGCTACACCGGTGATCAGAAAGAAGACTGTGATTTTCGAGGTGTTTAAGGATATGGCAGTTGAGGAGGGATTCAAAGAATTTGGAAATGGTAAATGTCAAAGCGGAGGCCGTGAGGAGCCCGCCTATGTGAACAATGTCCGTAACTTGGACCTGAGTCGTCCCTCCTGTCACCTGGGAACTAACCTCACGCTGCTGTGTTCTGCCTTTTCCCCAGACCTGCATCGTTCCCAAACGCCGGCGCCAGCTGACACCCCGTCATGTGCCCCAATCGGCCCATGCCCCACCGCTACCCAAGAAATAACTTCTGCTACCTAGGAATTGACCACCAGGCATCATATTTCCTCACTCCACCCCTACATTCCTTGTTCCTATCCTGCGCCAGGTCTCTGACTTCGAGGTTGATTATCCCGCTAAGTCGCCTCTCATCCCGAGTCCCTCTTTCCGTTTCCCATGCCATGAATAACTAAAGTGCCTGATATTCTCATCCAACACTCTACCAAGAAGGGCTTCCCCTATTCCAGTAAGTGGAATCTATCCTTGGCAAAGAGGCTCCCACCTCGACTAAGATGATTCCATAAATCTATGAGAAAAAAAGGACGCTTTCCTCCTCACTACAGAGAACCTCATTTGTACTGTTTATCCCCAGCATTATACTGAGGGATCAGGGACTGACGTTAAATCTAGGCAGCAATCACGATATAATTAACTCACTACGACTTTCTATGAACTTAGTGATAAGATCCCTGACTCTGCTAAGATTTCTTCTGATTTCCCTTTGACTATACTGTTTGACCCGACCTGGAAAGCAAACTTTGAATCCATGAGAATGTTTGAGACAATGTCGTGGAACTTCCCCAGAAAATGTCCCAATTTCGCATCAGTAAATCACAAACTTCTTCTACTCTTCCCTCTAACACAGAACTCCTAACCCTGAACCCCGACGAAGATATCTCCAACCTGAATGATGCTCTTGATCATCCTGTACTTCGTCCTCCAGGAAACTAAACTTATTCTGAGTCGGAATCTCCCTTTCCTGAACTTTTGCTAGTCGACTAAGTCTTCTTAGTGGCCTGAAAGGAATATCTATCAACTAACGCCGTCTCTACAGCAGTCAGAAAGTATTCCAAGTTCTCTGCCTTATTTGTCACCCATGGTTCGTGTTCCTGGACTTCGACTATTTTCTGCATCACTTTCCCCACGGATTCATCCTAACGTCTAGTTTTTCTAATGCCTCACTGTTCTTCGTAAATGCAGTATACTACAGAGTGCAGAATGAACAAGAAATGGCACTAACAGAGTGCAGAATGAACAAGATATGGTCTTACCTTTTCCCTTAATGAGCAAGTCCCGGGTGAACACGCTGGTACAGCCAGGATAGCTAGAACGAGGCGTAGGGAGACGTTCCTCGTATCAGAACGTTGGGTGAACGAGGAACTCAGGCGGAGCACGTCCACTAGCAACAGAGGTCAGAGGACCACTGACAGAGGTCAGTGGGCGCCTATAATAGTTTTATTAGTTAGATGTCTGAATTTGCGTCAGTGATGATGCCTTTATCAATCATCGTTAACGTAAACACCAAATGAAATGATAATATCGTTAACAAAAGCACATCCACCGCTTTTTCAAGAAGCAAGTTATTCTGCGGGACATGTGTGGTTGGGCAGACGAAACGTGAAGGAACAGTATTAACCACACACTTTTGTATCCACACATGCCCTCGTTTTGGCGCCATCAGTACAAAGGTTTTCCTTGTTTTGACGCCATCAGTATCGAGGGTTTCCTTATTTTGAAGCCATCAGTACAAAGGTTACATGAAACATTAATTGGAATATGCTTTTCACTTTTTCCACCAAACGGAAAGAAAAATTATTCGATAGAAAAGGTCCAAAGGCGCGCAACAAAGATACGTGTCAGAAGCAATAGAGCTGGATTGCAGGAAGAAATCAGAGGTTATGTATTTGCCAACCATAAAAGAGAGACGAATAAGGAGAGACCTTACTACAGCCCACAAGTTACTGAGTTAGTCTGACAGTATCGGCACGAAAACGTTCTTTGAAATATATATATATATATATATATATATATATATATATATATATATATATATATATATATATATATATATATATATATATATATATATATATATATATATATATATATGTATAAACCAGAGCCACCAAAAGTTATAAGAAATCAAGCGAGAAATTTTTTAGAAATGATGTAAAGTCAGACTTTTATACAATCAAAATTGTGGATGAATGATGTAAAAGTAATGAAAATGTGACTGATAATTGTACACAAAAGTTTGAAAAGTTTGAACGATGGCCAACAAAGGTCACGAAATGGAAGCCCGCTGTTTATTGGATGTAGGCAGCCAAGCGACTGGAACTACACAAATATGACAGAACTGGGGGACATGATCGTTCCTTGTTAACCAACCATCCATGAGCTTAAGATCAGGGTGAGCTGGATGTTTCCACTCTCTGGATAAGCATATGGGTGAGGTACGTTTAGATAGACATGATGATTAATATAAAGGGATGTTTATAGAGCAAATAGTATGGTTTATACTTTATAAACGTGACTGAACATTAAGTGATGAATAGTTACAGTAGTTGACATACCACATAGCCTAACTAAGAGAAGACTGAGCTGTTCACTTGTGTAGCTACGCGTTTGTTAATGGATTGTTTGTGAAGTTCAGAACGGTAGGTATGGGAGTGTTCTTGCATGTGTCTGTACGTAGTAGAACTCTGATCAGAACAAGTCAATTGTGGTGACGAACGGCGGTCCGTGGTGGAGGAGGCGTCAGGGAGGGAGTGTAGGTAATCACAAAATATAGTAACACACACACACACACACACACACACACACACACACACACACACTAACAGAAATGCTCTCATGATTCATAGAGAAAGTCATACAATGAAAATGTTCGGAGAGCAATTTGTTGTGAGTTGACTTGGATATCGTTTCACTATTGTGACGTGCGACCTATGATAAGATTAGGGATATGGCGCCACCTGCCTGAGTCAACACATATCGAGGGTCAACATTCTGTGTCATGTATCATCTCGAACAAAAGAAGAAAAGAGATGTATTGCTTGTCACCTGTTTATAGCCATCACATGTGCTTCATCCGCCACTAAACCGTTTAAAAAGATGCGGCAGCAGCCTCAGGAAGTCAGTGACGACCTGGAGCTCGACGACAATGGTGCTGGCGTTGAGACTAGTGTTGCTGGCGCTCCTGCTTGGTGCCACTCTGTCCTCTCCCACACAAGTAAGTCAAATGGCAATGTTGAGACAAAGTCACGACTAAACTCTAGGTTTTCTCTCGTGGTCCGTAACTAAAGTCGTAGCAACTCTACCATGAGTCCCCACACCTCGAATCATTCGCTTTCCCGAATGAAATCCATCTGGCGGCGAGTGCCAGCTGTCGTGAGAGACACTTCGGAGGGAACCAGTTCCTAGATGGTGTGATTCGTCTTTCGCCCCTGTACCCTGCTCTGACGATCGATTTGCACGTCAGAATCGCTACGGACCTTCACCAGAGTTTCCTGTGGCTTTATCCAGGCCAAGAATAGTTCACCATCTTCCGGGTCCCAACATGCCTGCTTTTTTTTTCGAAATTACAATTAACTATAGATTCTGTCTGTCTGTCTGTCTCTCTCTCTCTCTCTCTCTCTCTCTCTCTCTCTCTCTCTCTCTCTCTCTCTCTCTCTCTCTCTCTCTCTCTCTCTCGCTCTCTCTCTCTCTCGTGTCTTGTTGCAACTAATGGATCAAGTTCGCAGCTGAGTCGCTTACTTTGATGTCAGCACAATTATCATGGCCGTAACAACCCTATTAGTGCTAGTTCTAGAAGCTTTTATCTTACTATCATGAATGCCGGGCTACATATGCGACGAGCAAGCTAATGAAAGCTGTCTCCCACATGGAATGAGGTAGACCATCTACCATAAGGGGCCTGAAACTACTGGGCCTCGACCTACCGCATCTTTATCCACGTTCCCACACTCCAAGTGAACGCCTATTACGTTCATCTGTCCCTGGTGACCTTTTTTCTCTATCATCCTCACAATACTTGTACATACATCATGAAAGGCGTAGAACAATTTCAGAATGGACATCATAAGTTACTCTGCTTGAGAGAGAGAGAACAAAAAAGATACAACAAACGAAAGTCACACTTGTCCCTTAAAACTTGATCTGCTTCGATGAGGTGTTGGAGAACACACCAGGTACGTCTGTCCTGTAGGAAGGTGTGCAGGAAGTGTTCTTCGTCTCTGTTATTGCAGAATTAAACGGTTATCTTCATACTTTTCCCAAGATGGCGGTCACCTCTAGAGGGAATAAAATAGTTTAACATTTTCACAAATACTAACAGTTATACATCACTGCGTAAAAAGTTGATTCTCTGATGAAACACGATTGCATCACTCGACACAAAACTCTTGGAGCAGAGCTAGAGTCACAAGCAAGAGGTACTGTACTAAATGATTTCATACAGAAATCTAAGAAACGGTATTAATTGGCATATTGTAAACAACTGGAGGTAGACCAAACAACCCCAAGGAGTGAGGTAAATATGAGAGGGCCATCTTCTCCTCAACTAGTACTTAGAGTCTCTTCAACAAGCTAAAAGACTTTACGTTCATTTGAAATAGTCACTTAAGGGGATATAACTTCTTTCACAAACTCCAGATTCCCTTGGAAGGGTATTGTAATCGGTTTGTGTATTTCTCAGAGCGTTTGTATTCCTATATGCATATGAGAAGCATGCAAATGCTGCAGCTGTATGCCTAGGTACTTTAGCGAGAAGAGTATTAATGAGGCTATATATGAATGTAAGGAGGAAGTACTAACGCAACTTCCGAGGCTTCAGTACACCTAAGTATGTCTAGGTAAACTTCATCTTGTTGTGATGGTAGAGTGATGTTGAGGCTGATGGCAGCGGGACCAGCAAATGTGAAGAAGCTGGTGGATCCTGTGAGCCCGAGGGAGAATGTGACAATGAAATCTTGGAGGTCGCCGACTGCCCGACGCCTGGTGACGTCTGCTGCCTCCCCGACGAAGTAAACGGTGGGTGTTTGGCTCATATGTAATATGTTAAACACATTTTCCCAGAATAGTTTGATATCGATGTTTAGACTTAGTAAAGTTTTTGACCATGTGAACATTGGGAATTTCTCATTAAATGATTTTCACGATTACAGCAGACAAAATACGGGAACACTTGGAGAATCACGATCTCATATAAGATGCTCGACATGGGTTTACAAAAGGGAAGTCATGTCTCAGTAACCTTCTCTCCTTCTTTGATAAAGTATTTGAAACTGTTGATCAGGGTAAGAGTTATGATATTGTATAATTAGATTCAAGAAAGGCTTTTGACAGAGTATCTCATGAGCATCTGCTTAGAAAAATAGCGGCACACGGGATCGGGAGTTGTGTATTGAATTCGATTAGGGCGTGGCTCACTGACAGAAAACAGAGGCTATGCATCAACGGAGTTACATCGGACTGGGGGCAATGTAGCCAGTGGTGTTCCTCAGGGGTCAGTCATGGGACCGCTCTTGTTTGTTTTAGGTATCAACGATTTGGATGTGGGAATAACCAGAGACTTAAGTAGATTTCCCGATGATACAAAGTAGGGGCCGTAAATGACTCAGATGAAAATTCAGTGAATTTCCAGAGGAACTTTTCAGTATGGGCGGGTCCATGAAAATGGAATTCAACCTAGATAATTGCATAAGACTTAATGTTGGTAAAGACAGGAACACTAATTACAAACTGGACAATATCACAATAGGCAAAACAGAATGAGAAAGAGATTTAGGAGCACTGGTGAGCAAGGATCTCAAGCTGCAGCAACAATGTATTAAAGTGTGAAATAAGGCTAATAGGCTGTTAGGGTTCATTAATAGGACTGTTAGCAATAAAACTCCTAGAGTATTATTGCAATTGTATTATGCGTTGGTGAGACCACATTTCGATTGTGCGGTACAGTTTTGGGCTCCATACTATACAGCTGATATTAACTGTTTAGAGAAATACAAAGGCGAATGACCAAAATGATACCTGGATTTAGAAACCTCACTTATGAAGAAAGGTTAAAAAGACTGAATTTACACTCACTTAAGAGGAGGATGCCTAGAGGGGATACGACTGAAGTCTTTAAATGGGTGAAGGCCATTAATGAAAATAACATGAATAAAACTCTTAGAATAGGGCCACCGGATTGGAAAATAGATAATGGATTTAGATTAAAAGAAAAAAAAAAAATCAGGTCGGATGTAGGTAAATATTGGTTCTGGAATAGGGTAGTAGATTTATGGAATAAGCAGCCAAGTGTATCAATGGAAGCTACGTGGGTCTTTAGGCAGCTTTAAACGAAGGTTGGATGTGTTTGTGTGTTCAAGCGGTTGGCTCTAGGGTAGACAGACTCAGAACCTGCTTAGCATGGGCCAGCAGGCTTCTTGTAGTGTCCATACTTCTTATGTTCATATATTCTCAGAAAATTAGTTTTTGTAAATGAAATACGAACGGAAACAAGCGATGTCTTCGGAATGTTGAAGTAATGGGCGAAATCATTTTACACCATTCATATCAGAATTGTTGATCTTGCTGTTTGGTTCTCTGTTACCTAGTTTACCAGAGATGCTGCTTCGTGTATCTAAACCAGACTTTCGGATGATGTGTGGTCCATGTGGCCATCCTCCTAAGATTGTGATGTTGTCTTTAATAAATTCAACAACATCCACCCTACTATCAAATTCAAGATGGAATGGGAAAAAGAAGGCAAATTGCCCTTTCTAAATGTGTTGATATATAGAGAATCTGGGAGTTATATATTTATTTATATTTTGCTTTGTCGCTGTCTCCCGCGTTTGCGAGGTAGCACAAGGAAACAGACGAAAGAAATGGCCAAACCCACCCCCATACACATGTATATACACACACGTCCACACACGCAAATATACATACCTATACATCTCAATGTACACATATATATACACACACAGACACATACATATATACCCATGCACACAATTCACACTGTCTGCCTTTATTCATTCCCATCGCCACCTCGCCACACATGGAATACCATCCCCCTCCCCCCTTATGAGTGCGAGGTAGCACTAGGAAAAGACAACAAAGGCCCCATTCGTTCACACTTAGTCTCTAGCTGTCATGCAATAATGCCCGAAACCACAGCTCCCTTTCCACATCCAGGCCCCACACAGCTTTCCATGGTTTACCCCAGACGCTTCACATGCCCTGATTCAGTCCACTGACAGCACGTCAACCCCGTTATACCACATCGATCCAATTCACTCTATTCCTTGCCCTCCTTTCACCCTCCTGCATGTTCAGGCCCCGATCACACAAAATCTTTTTCACTCCATCTTTCCACCTCCAATTTGGTCTCCCACTTCTCCTCGTTCCCTCCACCTCCGACACATATATCCTCTTGGTCAATCTTTCCTCACTCATTCTCTCCATGTGCCCAAACCATTTCAAAACACCCTCTTTTGCTCTCTCAACCACGCTCTTTTTATTTCCACACATCTCTCTTACCCTCACGTTACTTACTCGATCAAACCACCTCACACCACACATTGTCCTCAAACATCTCATTTCTAGCACATCTACCCTCCTGCGCACAACTCTATCCATAGCCCACGCCTCGCAACCATACAACATTGTTGGAACCACTATTCCTTCAAACATACCCATTTTTGCTTTCCGAGATAATGTTCTCGACTTCCACACATTCTTCAAGGCTCCCAGGATCTTCGCCCCCTCCCCCGACCTATGATTCACTTCCGCTTCCATGGTTCCATCCGCTGCCAGATCCACTCCCAGATATCTAAAACACTTTACTTCCTCCAGTTTTTCTCCATTCAAACTTACCTCCCAATTGATTTGACCCTCAACCCTACTGTACCTAATAACCTTGCTCTTATTCACATTTACTCTTAACTTTCTTCTTTCACACACTTTACCAAACTCAGTCACCAGCTTCTGCAGTTTCTCACATGAATCAACCACCAGCGCTGCATCATCAGCGAACAAGAACTGACTCACTCTCCAAGCTCTCTCATCCCCAACAGACTTCATACTTGCCCCTCTTTCCAAAACTCTTGCATTTACCTCCCTAACAACCCCATCCATAAACAAATTAAACAACCTACATTCACTGAGAACCAATGACTTTCCTCTCTTCCTACACGTACACATGCCTTACATCCTCGATAAAAACTTTTCACTGCTTCTAACAACTTGCCTCCCACACCATATATCCTTAATACCTTCCACAGAGCATCTCTATCAACTCTATCATATGCCTTCTCCAGATCCATAAATGCTACATACAAATCCATTTGCTTTTCTAAGTATTTCTCACAAACATTCTTCAAAGCAAACATCTGATCCACACATCCTTTACCACTTCTGAAACCACACTGCTCTTCCCCAATCTGATGCTCTGTACATGCCTTCACCCTCTCAATCAATACCCTCCCATATAATTTACCAGGAATACTCAACAAACTTATACCTCTGTAATTTGAGCACTCACTCTTATCCCCTTTGCCTTTGTACAATAACACTATGCACGCATTCCGCCAATCCTCAAGCACCTCACCATGAGTCATACATACATTAAATAACCTTACCAACCAGTCAACAATACATATATATATATATATATATATATATATATATATATATATATATATATATATATATATATATATATATATATATATATATATATATATATATATATATATATATATATATATCCCATTTTAGAAAGTTAATACAAGGAGGGGAGGATTTCTGGCCCCCCGCTCCCGTCCCCTCTAGTCGCTTTCTACCACACGCGAGGAATACGTGGGAAGTATTCTTTCACCCCTATCCCCAGGGATAATATGCATATATATATACATATACACATACACACACATACACATACATACGCACATATACACACACACACACATACATATATATACATATGAAAAATGTAAGAAACAATTTAGAAAACTGAAACTTCTAGCTTGAAATGAATGAAAAAAATGAATGTCACATAATGGTTCAACCTCTGGCTATATATAATATATATATATATTATTATTATTATTATTATACTTTGTCGCTGTCTCCCGCGTTTGCGAGGTAGCGCAAGGAAACAGACGAAAGAAATGGCCCAACCCCCCCCCCCCCCCCATACACATGTATATACATACGTCCACACACGCAAATATACATACCTACACAGCTTTCTATGGTTTACCCCAGACGCTTCACATGCCTTGCTTCAATCCACTGACAGCACGTCAACCCCGGTATACCACATCGCTCCAATTCACTCTATTCCTTGCCCTCCTTTCACCCTCCTGCATGTTCAGGCCCCGATCACACAAAATCTTTTTCACTCCATCTTTCCACCTCCAATTTGGTCTCCCTCTTCTCCTTGTTCCCTCCACCTCCGACACATATATCCTCTTGGTCAATCTTTCCTCACTCATCCTCTCCATGTGCCCAAACCACTTCAAAACACCCTCTTCTGCTCTCTCAACCACGCTCTTTTTATTTCCACACATCTCTCTTACCCTTACGTTACTCACTCGATCAAACCACCTCACACCACACATTGTCCTCAAACATCTCATTTCCAGCACATCCATCCTCCTGCGCACAACTCTATCCATAGCCCACGCCTCGCAACCATACAACATTGTTGGAAACACTATTCCTTCAAACATACCCATTTTTGCTTTCCGAGATAATGTTCTCGACTTCCACACATTCTTCAAGGCCCCCAGGATTTTCGCCCCCTCCCCCACCCTATGATCCACTTCCGCTTCCATGGTTCCATCCGCTGCCAGATCCACTCCCAGATATCTAAAACACTTCACTTCCTCCAGTTTTTCTCCATTCAAACTCACCTCCCAATTGACTTGACCCTCAACCCTACTGTACCTAATAACCTTGCTCTTATTCACATTTACTCTTAACTTTCTTCTTCCACACACTTTTCCAAACTCAGTCACCAGCTTTTGCAGTTTCTCACATGAATCAGCCACCAGCGCTGTATCATCAGCGAACAACTGACTCACTTCCCAAGCTCTCTCATCCCCAACAGACTTCATACTTGCCCCTCTTTCCAAAACTCTTGCATTTACCTCCCTAACAACCCCATCCATAAACAAATTAAACAACCATGGAGACATCACACACCCCTGCCGCAAACCTACATTCACTGAGAACCAATCACAGGAGAGACTGAGTACAGAATGGAAAAAGGTGAGAACAATGGAAGTAAGGGGAGTGGGGGAGGAATGGGATGTATTTAGGGAATCAGTGATGGATTGCGCAAAAGATGCTTGTGGCAAGAGAAGAGTGGGAGGTGGGTTGATTAGAAAGGGTAGTGAGTGGTGGGATGAAGAAGTAAGAGTATTAGTGAAAGAGAAGAGAGAGGCATTTGGACGATTTTTGCAGGGAAAAAATGCAATTGAGTGGGAGATGTATAAAAGAAAGAGACAGGAGGTCAAGAGAAAGGTGCAAGAGGTGAAAAAAAGGGCAAATGAGAGTTGGGGTGAGAGAGTATCATTAAATTTTAGGGAGAATAAAAAGATGTTCTGGAAGGAGGTAAATAAAGTGCGTAAGACAAGGGAGCAAATGGGAACTTCAGTGAAGGGCGCAAATGGGGAGGTGATAACAAGTAGTGGTGATGTGAGAAGGAGATGGAGTGAGTATTTTGAAGGTTTGTTGAATGTGTTTGATGATAGAGTGGCAGATATAGGGTGTTTTGGTCGAGGTGGTGTGCAAAGTGAGAGGGTTAGGGAAAATGATTTGGTAAACAGAGAAGAGGTAGTGAAAGCTTTGCGGAAGATGAAAGCCGGCAAGGCAGTAGGTTTGGATGGTATTGCAGTGGAATTTATTAAAAAAGGGGGTGACTGTATTGTTGACTGGTTGGTAAGGTTATTTAATGTATGTATGACTCATGGTGAGGTGCCTGAGGATTGGCGGACTGCGTGCATAGTGCCATTGTACAAAGGCAAAGGGGATAAGAGTGAGTGCTCAAATTACAGAGGTATAAGTTTGTTGAGTATTCCTGGTAAATTATGTGGGAGGGTATTGATTGAGAGGGTGAAGGCATGTACAGAGCATCAGATTGGGGAAGAGCAGTGTGGTTTCAGAAGTGGTAGAGGATGTGTGGATCAGGTGTTTGCTTTGAAGAATGTATGTGAGAAATACTTAGAAAAGCAAATGGATTTGTATGTAGCATTTATGGATCTGGAGAAGGCATATGATAGAGTTGATAGAGATGCTCTGTGGAAGGTATTAAGAATATATGGTGTGGGAGGAAAGTTGTTAGAAGCAGTGAAAAGTTTTTATCGAGGATGTAAGGCATGTGTACGTGTAGGAAGATATATATATATATATATGTATATATATATATATATATATATATATATATATATATATATATATATATATATATATATATATATATATATATATATATATATATATATATATATATATATATATATATATATATATATATATATATATATATATATATATATATATATATATATATATCCTCGCTAACGCGGGAAACAGCACAATTGCATATTATTTACAAGGGAATAATAGGAAGGTCATGTTAGAGATGGAAGAAGGAAGGGTGATTAAAAGCTTTTACTGGGTAAAATTAAGGATATAAGACATGGCTCATAGAGAAAGGTCATGTATGCCTCGCAGAATTATACTGAAAATTATTCAACTTTCAGGTGGCGAAGCAAGACTTACAAAAAGCGATATCAAGTTAAGGAAACACGACGATTGCTCTGGGAGGTGCAAAACTAAGCAGAAAAATTGCACACCCATCGATGGCTACTGCCGTAAAGGAAAAACGTGCTGTATGTACAATTAGAACAAGATGTGATCCATATTTTTCATATTAGGTTAGAATAGAGACAACGAAAAATTCTTGAAGGGAAGGTTAAATCTGCAACCTAGATCCAAATGCCTGACTGTTTCTTCCTTTGCTAAGTTGATTGTTGTCCTCTAGATTACGGGATATGTTTGCACAGTATGGCAGGAAACTGCTCCCCATGTGGCGTTTAGAGCTAATGCACCCCATGTGGCTATCAACACTCCTGCACCCCATGTGGCCATCAGCACTCCTGCACCCCATGTGGTCATCAGCACTCCTGCATCCCATGTGGCCATCAACACTCCTGCACCCCATGTGGCCTCAAACACTCCTGTACCCCATGTGGCCTCAAACACTCCTGCACCCCATGTGGCCTCAAACACTCCTGCACCCCATGTGGCCTCAAACACTCCTGCACCCCATTTGGTGGAGTTTATCTATTTCCTTTTTCATGACTGTCCTGCTTATGAGTGCAGTTGTTTTGATGAATAATTTTTGGATCGTGTTTCATTAGCATGTTCATGTGTTCTTCGGGAAAGGGGATCTGTTCATTTTGGGCCGGATATGCCTCATGGGTGATGGCTGGAGTTGTATGGGACGTGTGAATTTTCTATATTGATCTTCCAAAGTTGATTGTTGTTGGTTTTGTAGTCTATCATATCAAGGAAGGGTGTACCATTGCTATTCATTTGTCTGTGATTATGGTTAGTGTTAACACTGTTGAGAGTTTCAATCGAACTTATGATCTTTTTAGATTGTAAACGAATGTGTTTATGTTTCGTCGATTTACTGAGTCTTTAACCTGCAGGAAGATGATTAGAATATACTGTTTTCTATGTCCTTGTAGTTGGAATATACTGTTTTCTATGTCCTTGTAGTTGGAATATACTGTTTTCTATGTCCTTGTAGTTGGAATATACTGTTTTCTATGTCCTTGTAATTGGGAAATACTTTTTCTATGTTCTTGTAGTTGGAATATATTTCTATGTTCTTGTGATTGGAATATATCATTTTTCATGTCCTTGCAGTTGGAATACTTTGTTTTTTTTTTGTGACCATGCAATTGCAATATATTGTTTTCTATATTCTTGTAGTCGGAAGATATTGTTTTCTATGTCCTTGAAGTTGGATTTTTTTTTTCATGGCCCAGTAGTTGAAGTAAACATCTTTTTCTATGTTTACTTGTGGTTTTTTATTTTTGCTGGCTTGGTTGGTAATGTTGACGTAGTGAGAGATGATGTTATCAGGGGATTCGAAACTATCGAAAATGATACTTTGAAGCTTGGATTTTATGAACTTCGGGAATGTTGGCCTTTCTTCTTTCGTATAGTTTGCTTTTGACATTCTAATGAATGTGTGGGTTAGCTAAAGTGCTATCAGACAGGGGTCATGTTCCAGGGGAGAGTTCATATAGCGTTTTCCACATGCTCCTTCTGTGCACTTTTGGATTGCAAAAGTTAAAGTGTGATGAGACTGACTATTGAAGGTGGTGGAAGTATGGTTGGCTGGTAGAGTAAGAAGAGGATGTTGAAGGGGTACAGTTTGATTTATGAGCTGCTCACAGCTAGAAGTTTAGGTATATGTTGAGCCATGTAGGATGGTAGGGGTTGAAGTTTCCACATAAACAGGCGTTGAGAGCATTACTCACAGTTTGTAGTTGGAGAGTGAATTGAAGGAGGTATATGGCCATGGTATTATTGGTGGTGGTGGTGGTGGGGTATACAGGTGGTGATGGGGGGTATACAGGTGGTGGTGGTGGTGAGGGTATACAGGTGGTGGTATACAGGTGGTGGTGGTGGGGTATACAGGTGGTGGTTGGGGTATACAGGTGGTGGTGGGGGGTATACAGGTGGTGGTGGTGGGGGTATACAGGTGGTGGTGGTGAGGGTATACAGGTGGTGGTGGTGAGGGTATACAGGTGGTGGTGGTGGGGGGTATACAGGTGGTGGTGGTGGGGTATACAGGTGGTGGTAGTGAGGGTATACAGGTGGTGGTGGGGGGTATACAGGTGGTAGGGAGGGTATACAGGTGGTGGTAGTGAGGGTATACAGGTGGTGGTGGTGGTGATTATTTCATCACAGCGGACTTTTTCTTTTTCATTCAAGAGTGTTGCCATTATTCCTGATCCGCTTTCTTGCTTTGGGAGTTGTCTTCAAGTACTTGGAGGGAGGGAGGGAGGATGTGGTGTGAAAATGTCATCAGTCTTCCTCCTCCTCTTTGACCTTGTCGTCTGCCTTTTGTGTTGTTATAGATGGAAGGGAGTGAGGGAGGGCGAATCAGGATGCGAACCTCCCTTTTATTTGTGTGTGTGTGTGTGTGTGTGTGTGTGTGTGTGTGTGTGTGTGTGTGTGTGTGTGTGTGTGTGTGTATGTGTGTGTGTGTGTGTGTGAGTGTGTGTGTGTTTAGTTCTTGGGGTAGGCTATTCCTATATGGTTGTGTTTGAGGCCACTGGTGTTAAACTCTGATAAAGGTATTTCAAATGGGCATCCGTGGACTAGCGGGGGATTCAGGGTGGGTGGGGTTGCTGTGGACTAGTAGAGGGGTTCAAGGTGGGTGGGGTTGCAGTGGACTAGTAGAGGGGTTCAAGGTGGGTGGAGTTGCTGTGGACTAGTAGAGGGGTTCAAGGTGGGTGGGGTTGCAGTGTACTAATAGAGGGGTTAAGGATGGGTGGGGTTGCTGTGGACTAGTAGAGGGGTTAAGGATGGGTGGGGTTGCTGTGGACTAGTAGAGGGG
This sequence comes from Panulirus ornatus, assembly GCF_036320965.1. Taxonomy (NCBI): domain Eukaryota; kingdom Metazoa; phylum Arthropoda; class Malacostraca; order Decapoda; family Palinuridae; genus Panulirus; species Panulirus ornatus. The sequence goes on along the minus strand of NC_092290.1, from coordinate 15,589,430 downwards.
TTCAAGGTGGGTGGGGTTGCTGTGGACTAGTAGAGGGGTTCAAGGTGGGTGGGGTTGCTGTGGACTAGTAGAGGGGTTCAAGGTGGGTGGGGTTGCTGTGGACTAGTAGAGGGGTTCAAGGTGGGTGGAGTTGCAGTGGACTAGTAGAGGGGTTCAAGGTGGGTGGGGTTGCAGTGTACTAATAGAGGGGTTAAGGATGGGTGGGGTTGCTGTGGACTAGTAGAGGGGTTAAGGATGGGTGGGGTTGCTGTGGACTAGTAGAGGGGCTAAGGATGGGTGGGGTTGCTGTGGACTGGTAGAGGGGTTAAGGATGGGTGGGGTTGCTGTGGACTGGTAGAGGGGTTCAAGGATGGGTGGGGTTGCAGTGTACTAGTAGAGGGGTTAAGGATGGGTGGGGTTGCAGTGGACTAGTAGAGGGGTTCAAGGTGGGTGGGGTTGCAGTGGACTAGGTAGAGGGGTTCAGGGTGGGTGGGGTTGCTGTGGACTAGTAGAGGGGTTCAAGGTGAGTGGGGTTGCTGTGGACTAGTAGAGGGGTTCAAGGTGGGTGGGGTTGCTGTGGACTAGTAGAGGGGTTCAAGGTGAGTGGGGTTGCTCATCGCTGTGATTTCTGTTCACTGTGTACATGTACTGGTGTCCTGTGTTCTGTCAGCTAATGCTCCTATGTTGATGCCTTCACAGGTGCTAAACGTGGAGACGCCGGTGTCCCACATCAGATTCCTGGTCCTCCAGGTCCTGCTGGTCCTCCGGGTCCTCAGGGTGACGTAGGACCTACAGGTCCTGCTGGTCCTCAGGGTCCTCAGGGTTATGCGGGCCCTACAGGTCCTACCGGGCGAACAGGGCCCACAGGTCCTCAGGGGCATCCTGGACTTCAAGGAATGAAGGGTCCTACTGGTGCCCGAGGACCTGAGGGCCTTCCTGGTGGGGTTGGACCTGCAGGTAAAGATGGATCTCCTGGACCCACAGGTCCTGCAGGACCTCAAGGAATCCCAGGTCAACCTGGCTCTAAAGGACCTCCAGGTATGAAAGGTGATCCTGGTTCTAAAGGCGACCAAGGGTCTCCAGGTCCTGAAGGACCCCCTGGTAAAACTGGTGCTCAAGGGCCTCCCGGCCCTAAAGGTGACACCGGCCCTAAAGGTGATACTGGTGCTCAAGGGCCTTCTGGTCCTAAGGGTGACACTGGCTCTAAAGGTGATATTGGCCCTAAAGGTGATACTGGCCCTCAAGGGCCTCCTGGCCCTAAAGGTGACACTGGCCCTAAAGGTGATATTGGCCCTAAAGGTGACACTGGCCTTAAAGGTGATATTGGTCCTAAAGGTGACACTGGCCCTAAAGGTGATACGGGCCCTAAAGGGCACCCCGGCCCTAAAGGTGATACTGGCCCTAAAGGAGACGCTGGACCTAAAGGGAATCCCGGACCTAAAGGTGATACTGGTCCTAAAGGAGACGCTGGCCCTAAAGGGCATCCTGGCCCCGTAGGTGATACTGGCCCTAGAGGGCGTCCTGGCCCTAAAGGTCACCCCGGCCCTACAGGGGATCCTGGTCCAAGAGGCGAACCTGGTGGTAAAGATGGGAAGTGAAGCGAAGGTGGAAAAGAACGAAAAGGTGGTGAAGGTGGGAAGGGTGTTGACAGACCTTGAGAAGGGGAGAGTATGATTGAAAGTTGATATAGTAGGCAGGCTGAGTCTTTAATACTATTCTCATCCATTATGCAGGCTGTATGTTGACGCAATCTTATATCTATGGAGCTTATATCGACTTTAAAAAGTCCTTCACATGCAATACACAAACCTCTCTACATAGACAGTCACACGAAACTTTGGAACTTGTGAAGGTATGA
>NC_092290.1:15575031-15587493 GCF_036320965.1 Panulirus ornatus | reverse complement strand
AACATTATCTCGGAAAGCAAAAATGGGTATGTTTGAAGGAATAGTGGTTCCAACAATGTTGTATGGTTGCGAGGCGTGGGCTATGGATAGAGTTGTGCGCATTAGGGTGGATGTGCTGGAAATGAGATGTTTGACGACAATGTGTGGTGTGAGGTGGTTTGATCGAGTAAGTAATGAAAAGGTAAGAGAGATATGTGGTAATAAAATGAGTGTGGTTGAGAGAGCAGAAGAGGGTGTTATGAAATTCTCTGGTGATATGGAGAGAATGAGTGAGGAAAGATTGACCAAGAGGATATATTTGTCGGAGGTGGAGGGAACGAGGAGAAATGGGACACCAAATTGGAGGTGTAAAGATGGAGTGAAAAAGATTTTGTGTGATTGGGGCCTGAACATGCAGGAGGGTGAAAGGCGGGCAAGGAATAGAGTGAATTGGATCGATGTGGTATACCGGGGTTGACGTGATGTCAGTGGATTGAATCAGGGCATGTGAAGCGTCTGGGGTAAACCATGGAAAGTTGTGTGGGGCCTGGATGTGGAAAGGGAGCTGTGGTTTCGGGCATTATTGCATGACAGCTAGAGACTGAGTGTGAACAAATGGGGCCTTTGTTGTCTTTTCCTAGGGCTACCCCGCACACATGAGGGGGGAGGGGGATGGTATCCCATGTGTGGCGAGGTGGCGATGGGAATGAATAAAGGCAGTGTGAATTGTGTGCATGGGTATATATGTATGTGTCCGTATGTGTGTATATATGTGTACATTGAGATGTATAGGTATGTATATTTGCGTGTGTGGACGTGGATGTATATACATTGTGTATGGGGGGGTTGGGCCATGTCTTTCGTCTGTTTCCTTGCGCTACTTCGCAAACGCGGGAGACAGCGACAAAGCAAAATAAATAAATAATATATATATATATATATATATATATATATATCCAATAGAACTTTATAGAATTCGACCAAGTGCTAGGCGAATGGTTTTTTTTTTTAGCCATCTGCAGACCCTTCTGACTCTGGTGACCCTTCTGTTCGTTTACTTTTTAATACACCTAAGAAAAAGTGGTATGAATGTATTACTCACACTATCATCTCTGTTTTGTGCGTTTTTTTCACGACCTCCACTTTAAAATCCTGCCCACTTTACAAAAAGTTAAATTTGATAGTTTTAGGTGCTAAGTTTTAGGTGCTAGACCCAGGATCTTATGCCCTCTATCAACTTTACCTATTATAAGGAATCTATTGGTAACAAGTTTGCTAATTTCTATTTTACAGACGTCCGTCCTGTGATATTTTATTGGAATATTCATTTACCTCTGTGAGAGAAATGATTATCTATAGTTACACGTGGAAGAATATCGCTTTCTTTCGTTTTCTCTCATAAGTACCCAGAGAAAACGTATCTCTTCAACCTCTACTGCTTATTGCGATTCACACAGAAACACATTTCTAAAAATCTTTCGCCATTCATTAATGTCCTCATGTTTCATTGTTAATCACCTCTTTCAGTTGCATCCAGGTTATACTGTGGCTCCCATGTATGACTACTATACGAAGTGGAGAATAGCCTCTTAAACAACCGTGACATAGATCATTTGGTTTTCTTACGTCAATAACGGAAATGTTCATTAAATCAAGACCCATTCATCTTTCTAGCATGAGCAGTGTGGGGCAACAAGGTTGAGAGCTACGGGCCCACTGAGAAGCCGTGGCAACCAGAGATAACAGGCCAGTGAGGGGATCTGGGCGAGGAGAAGAGAAGAGATAGAACTCAAAAATATTGATAAAGTGACCAGACAACAGGAAATATAAGTATCAAACACATTCTTCAGATTATGATTGTTCTTATGCAGTCTTTCCCCTCCCGTGGGCGTCCCCCTCACAACACCTTAACCCTCATCTCTGGGGGGTTGTAAGGGGCCATAATATTCCAACCCTTCCCAAGGCGACCCCTAATTGGTTGGGACACAAAAGATGATGATTCATTGTTTGACTTCATTCAGGGACCTGAGTGCATTATAATAGGTATACACAAGTGCAATACACCATAATAATGTACATAGTGGCTTCCACTAGGATAACCTACTGAAGTTTTACAAACTTATTCCCTGACACACAAGGCCTCCATGCAGACGCTGGACCGTCTAAAGTAAATTGTCCAACATAAATATACTCAGTCGTGAACGCTGGACTGATGAGACACAACTGGCGGACGTACAGCTTGGTTGTCTGGTGGTAACTGTGACGATGGACATGAAATAGAGACACAACAGTAAGATGAAAAGTACACATGACATTGATGCTGTCGAGTCTTCATTATCTCAAGACCTTATGTAATATGGCCAGCATAATTGTGGCAACAGAACAACAATTATTTCACTCAAGCTGGTCCAAGAGGAGACAAAAAAACTAACACGATATCATAAAGTATCCAGCAACACATGGACAGGGGATCATACCATCCAACTTCTCCAAAATTCTCAGTGATAAAGACAGGATCGAGAGAACGTGGCTCGTGTATTCAACGCTCAATGCTTCTCTTTACAGTTTCTGATGTGATCTATTCCGTCAGAGGTTGGGTCAGGTTCCTGTTCTGGTGGGTCTTGTTGCTGGACACATTTATATGTCAGTCTCAACACTCGCGACCCATCAGATGATCACTAGATAGTTCACTGTTACAGTTTCATTCACGTAAAGCTTATTGATCATCGGTAACATTACTGTGAACTGTTGTCATATCTTATTTACTCACTATCGCTGCAGTAACGCTGTCTCAGATGCAACTGAAGATTGACAGCTGGAGAATGGTACTCCTTCGTCTGTTATCAAGCAGTTAGTTCCCAGCTGAGAGAAACTTGATTCGAAACTGGAGCTCATGAGATAACAGATGATTTCCATAATGATTATTTTTTGTTTAGAGATGAGTGAAACTTGTGGCAAAATATAATTGGCTCATGGCAGAGCACATCAGGGGTATCATAGGAAAACAAATTTATTGAACTTATCTCATGTCTATTATAGAAGATCCTATGCTGAATCAAAGCGTCCAAATACTGTTCTATCGTCTATAACCATACCCGAGTCTTGCGTCATCAAGAACATATAACACTGAGTCTTGGAACGGCCAGTGATGGTGAGATCGGAGAAGCAAATACCGTCAGACACATAGATGTTAATGACTCTGGTGTAGCTGGATTGACAGAGCGTCTCCTTGGGTAACTGTTGGGATCCAGGGAGGATGGTGATGATGCCTACATGAGAAAAACATAACATCCGAAGGTGACCTTTTGATCATAACCAGTAACCTCACATGTCACAGGGTCTTAAACCTATGTGATGTTGTCAGGTTTTACAAAAATACTTTCACCTTATTCTGGAAATTTTGCACGGAATTTATCGTCTCTTTGTGGTCTCAGTAATAAGACTGCGAAGCGTCAACATCATTTGTGACACACGCGAAAATGTCATCTGAAACATCATGGTACAGTCACTTTGCTCATGTAAAACTTAAACATTTGAAGAAGTCTGGGATTCGTAATAGAGTCACTGAATTTCTTAAAATTCCCGCTTTTAACAGTGAAATATTTCAGAAGTGAAAATTCTGTCTTTTAGAATGTGTCAGGTCAAAGTTAATAGGAAATACATGAGAGGGTAGAAAGTTCAAAAGCTTGGAGGTGTAGGGAAAGAAATAGGTATCAGAATTGCCCACACTTGAGTTGCCGATGGCCACACAATAATCATATGACGCAGCAGCTTGCTGGGTATTGCGTGGTCTAGCTAGTGGTGGGGGGAACACAAACAGCCAGCCCTCGGGAGCAAAAACCGAAGTAATACCTATAGAGGAGAGAAATAGAGACAAAAAAAGAAACAATGCGGCGTACAATCTCCCAAAAAAGTATCGGTCTCCAGGGCCTGAAGTTTTGAATAATTAACACTTGACTTTGCTGCCAACCTGATGCAGTTGTAAACTTCATCAAGGTAGAAGCAAAGTTAAGTTTTAATCTCGGTCGGCCAGTTGTAAATCATTAGAAACCTCAGGCCATAGGGGCCGATACTTTTTTGGGAGACTGTACGGCAAGTGAATCAAGTTTTGAAGTTAGCCTGGGAGAGGTGATAAGTCGGACCACTTTCGAATCCCACTCTGTCAAGTAAGACCGGAAAGCTAGAGCCAACCCAGATGTGAGAGCAGTACTCCGTGCAAGGACGAATCAATCGTTTGTTTCAACGGAGCAAATGTTCAGAAGACAATAAGTGTCGACATCTAGACATGACACCCAGTCTCTTAGAGGTAAACTTATTCATTTCCGTAAAGTAAGATATCCAGGATAATATGGATGTTAAACAAATATCAAATATGTTCACCGAGTCAAGAGGTGGAATTACAGATTCGCTTAAGGAGAGAGGGAAGTTTTAAGAAATTTTCAATCGACAGATAGTCAGAAACTGGCTCTTGGAGGCATTAAACTTAATCAGATTTTGTCTACCCCACTGACCAAGTCTAAGTTTACTGAGGAAGTTGTGTCAAGATGAGATGCAGATCGAGTGAGAGATGAGGAGCAGAATTGAAGGATGTGGATGAATGAAGTGTTGAGTTGTCAGCGTATGAGTGCATTTGGTTATTTGCAGAAAAAAGGAAATCGTTGACAGAAAGGGGAAAAAGTTTAGGAGACAGGAAAGAACCTTGAAGGACACCACTTTAATGGATAAAGGGTGAGAGACTTAACCATCAGCAACCATTGATATAGATCGGCTAAAGAGGAAGCTAGACATGAGGGAGCAAAGTGAAGGAGGGAGCTTAGAGATGAGACTTCAATACCACACCCTGTCGAAATCTCTTCTCTTCAAGACCCTGGCATTCACGTCCCTCACCACCCCATCCGTAAACAAATTAAGCAGCCATGATGATATCACATACCCCTGCCGCAGACTAACCTTTCTTCTTACTCGTATACACACCTGACACACTTGTTGAAAACTTCTCACTGCCTCTTGTAATTTTCCTTCCACTCCATACATTCGTAAGACCTTCCACAAGGCATCTCCATCAACCCTATCCTATGCTTTCTCCAGATCCATAAATGCCATTTTTATATCACTTTGTTTTTTCTTTCGTTTTTAGATATTTCTTACACATACTTAAAAGCAAACATCTAATGAACACATCCTCTACCACTTCTGAAACCACACTGTTCCTCCTTAATCTGATGCTCTGTACATACCTTTACCCTCTCAATCAATACTCTCCCATACAGCTTACCAGGAATACTCAACACACTTATACATTTGTTGTCTGAACATTCATCTTAGTCCCCCTGGCCTTTATACAGTGGCACTATATATGCATTCAGCCAATCCTCAGGCACTTCACCATGATCCATACACACGTTGAATAACCTAACTAATCAATCAAAACACAGTTACCTTCTTTTAAGAAAATCAGTAACATTACCATCCACTCCAGCCGCATTGCCACATTTCGACTTACACGAGGATTTCACCACCGCTTCTCTCTTTACCAAACTACTCTCCATAACTCCATAATTCCCTCACTTCACGTACCTCCTCTATCATCCAATACATTCAACAGTCCTTCAAAATACTCTCTCCATCTCCTCACCTCATCGCTACATGTTATCACTTCTCCATGTGCCCCCTTCACAGATGTTTCCATTCGTTCTCTTATCTTCCTCACACAATGTACCTCTTTCTACAACATCTTATTCTCACTGGAGTATACAATGCTGCTCAGGGTTTCTAGATTATGGACCTCCATTATGTAGCGGTTATTGGTGCTGACCATGACGCATTCACAGGCCGCCCCGGACTGAGCAGTCGTGCACATAATATCGAATCCTTGTCATGGCAGCAGGTCCACAGTCAACCCAGCTGTTCATCCTTCCATAGGGGATGGTCAGTGATATGGGTACCTAGCTTAGGCTAAGCAGTTTGGGTCCACGAGACCGGGTATCAGTGATGGGTGATTTGAATGCAAAGGTGAGTAATGTGGCAGTTGAAGGTATAATTGATGTACGTGGGGTGTTCAGTGTTGTAACTGGAACTGGTGAAGAGCTTGTGGATTTGTGTGCTGAAAAAGGACTGGTGATTGGGAAGACCTGGTTTAAAAAGAGATATACATAAGTATACGTATGTGAGATGGTCAAAGGGCATTATTGGACTACGTGTTAATTGATAGGCGTGTAAAAGAGAGACTTTTGGATGTTACTGTGCTGAGAGGGGCAGGTGGTCTACAAACTGGTTAGCTTTGTTTTAGGCAAAATTTGTAAACAGTTCCCTTTCTTGTCCGCATGATAAAATAAAAAGTATGATGGCATGAACATACAAACCTGAACACCACCATCCGGTAACGCTTGTTTACCACTGGCGTCTTAGCTGCGTCTCTTCCTTATATATCAACGAACTGTTCTAAGTCTTTACACAAAAGTGCATTGGGAACTTGTCGTGTTTCACTTTCCTGTGGTATTATGCATATACTAGATCACACAAACCACCGTGACCTCTTGCAATATATACATGTGTATATGCATGTATATGTATGTATATGTGTACATGTTAACATGTTTATGTAAATGCATGTATACATGCATGTATACATACGTATATGTGCGTTTATGCAAATATACGCGTAATGAGTGGATGGGTCGTTCTTCGTCTGTTTCCTGGCGCTACCTCGCTGACGCGGGGAACGGCGATCACATTCGAGGCGTCTCAGCCAACACAGAACAGAACTGAGAGTTGAATGATAACAACATGTGTGTGGATGGGTCAGTGGTTGCCGTAGGGTTAGTCTTGCCGCGAGTGTATGGCATATAAGCATGATCGTGATTTTTTTTTTTTCTTTTTTTTATACTTTGTCGCTGTCTCCCGCGTTTGCGAGGTAGCGCAAGGAAACAGACGAAAGAAATGGCCCAACCCCCCCCATACACATGTATATACATACGTCCACACACGCAAATATACATACCTACACAGCCTTCCATGGTTTACCCCAGACGCCTCACATGCCTTGATTCAATCCACTGACAGCACGTCAACCCCGGTACACCACATTGCTCCAATTCACTCTATTCCTTGCTCGTGATACACTAACATATTCAACATGATTTTCCGAGGTTTATTCCAGTATCATTTTGAGTCAGTTTATCAGGCACTGTGTTCTTATCTTCCCGTGAGATTAATTTTCCAACATGATTAGGAAAAATCCTCCTCCTAAACCTTTGCATTTGACCTCAGCTAATATTATAAACTCGTAGAATCACTAGGAAAAAAGAACTCTTTAAATAAACCATAATGTCAGAGAGAAGGTTGAGCAGTGAACTTTACAATGTCTGAACTTGTAAAGGTAACAGTACATTGTTAACTTACCTACAAACTCTTTCAGTATTTTCCAAAATTTTGACATGAATTATTTACTTAGTTGAAGATTTGGCGTAAATACGGCAAGAGATTCTATCCTTTGGACACTGACTGATGGTTGGCTACATATATCTATACATATTCTGTCTTTCATACACGATCGCCATTTCCCGTGTCAACGAGGTTAGCGCCAACGAAGAAAAGTAGCAATGAAACCACAGATCCCTATCCACATCCAGGCCATACAGACCTACCCATGGTTTTCCCCGGCCGCTTCACATGCTGTCCACTGACAGTATATCGACCTCTGTACACCACGTTATTCCACTTCACTCTATCCCAAGCACGCCTTATACCCTCCGAAATGTTGAGGCCCCAGTCATTCAAAATATGTTTCACTCCATCCTTCCACCTCCAATTTGATCTCCTTCTCCTCCCCGCTACACACATACACACACTCCCACACACACTTCTAGCACATATATGTATTCTATTTGTTAACCTCTCGTCACTTCCTCTTACCATATGCCCAGACCATTTCAGCACACCCTCTTCAGCTCTCTAAACAGCATTCTTTTTATTACCACACTTTTCTCTCGGCCGTCCTTTACCTACTCGAACATTCTTCCTCACTCCACATATTGTCCTCAAAACATTTCTCTTCCAACACATCCATCCTCCTCCGCACAACCCTATCTATAGCCCATGCCTCACAACTATATGATATTGTTGGAACCGATACACCTTCAACCATACCCATTTCTCCCCCCCCCGCCCCCCCCCCTCCCCCAGATAGCGATTTCTTTTCAGTGTTCCCACAGCCTTTGTCTTCCAACCCATCCTATGATTCACTTCCACTTTCATGGTACCATTTGCTGCCATGTCTACTCCCACGTATCTAAAACAATTTCTCAACCTTCAAACTTAACCGCAGCTAACCTGCCCCTCAACCATACTAAACTTAAAAACTTGCTATTATTCACATTTACTCTAAACTTCTTCCTGTCACGCACTCTTCCAGACTTAGTCACCAACTTCTGCAGTTTCTCACTGGAAGCTGTCGTCATTGCTGTGCCATCAGCAAACAACAACTGACTCAGGCACCTTATCCACTAGAGACTGCGTGTACTCGTCCCTTTCTCCAAGACTCTTACATTTCTTGCTCTCAACATTCTATACATAAATATAAATAGCCATGGTGACATCATGCACCCTTACTATAGACCATTCTTTACTTTCCTCTTCCTACTCGTGCGCACGCCTTACATCCCTGATAGAAATTTCTGACTACTTCAGTTAGCTTTCCGGCCACACTATATATTCCTAGGACCTTCCACAAGGCATCGCTACCAATTCTATCATATGTTTTCTCCAGATGTCGCACATAAATCCTTCTGTTTCTCTAAGCATTTCCTACACCTTTAAGGCAAACACCTGATACACACGCACCCTTAAACCATATTCTAACAATCACTCAATTGCTACTTCCCCATACAACTTACTCAATAAACCTACACCACTGTAGTTTGAACATCCACCTTTACCCTCTTACCTTTATACAGTGGTACTATATATACATTACGCCAATCCTCAGGTACTTCACCATGACACATATACATATATTGAAAATCCTAATCTTCCATCAACAACACAGTCACTCCCTTTCTTAAGTAATTGAAATGCAATACAATCCACTCCCGCAGCCTTGCCACATTTCATCTTCCGCAAGGCCCTCACCACCTCTCTCTTCGCCAACCCACTCTCTCTGACTCTCACTTCGCATACCACCCCAATCCAAACGCCCTGCGATTGCCACCCAACCGTCAAACACACTGAACATTCCTTTAAGATACTCACTCCATCTCCTAATCTCATCACTACCTATTTTCACTTCCCCCTGTATCCCCTTCATAGATGTTCCCATTTGCTCTCTTGTTTATTTCACAATATCAACCTCCAAACAAAATATCATATTTTCTTGAAGAGCACTGATACTCGCTCATCCAAAATCTCATGTGCCCTCTTGTTCAACCCCTGTACCTTGACCTCCTATCGCTATCTCTTATACATCTCCCAATCATTTGCACTCCTTCCCTGACATTACCGCCAATATACCTCTCTTCTCTCTTTCACTAGCGACCTTACTTCATCCTCTCATCACTTACTACCCTATCTCCCCTGTACACCTCCACCCTGACACAATACAGCACGCATTTCTCGCACATGCCATCATTGCTTCCCTACATACCTCCCATTCCCCATCCACTAGCTTCGTTTACTCTTAGGTTTTGCTATCCTACACGCAATCTCTCCTAGTATCATTTCAAACAAGTCTCTCTCCTCGCTCACTTTCACCATTCTATTCTCACCCGTAACGTTTCCTTTTTTCCGAAAATCTCTACAACTCTTCACCCTCGCCTCCACCAGGTAGTAAAAAGACATATGACCAGCTACTCCTCTCAGCACATTCACATCCAGGAGTCCCTCTCTCTCATTCTCTCTGATATATAAATATATTATACTTAATCGCCGTCTCCTGCGTTAGCGAGGTAGCGCATGGAAACAGACGAGGACTGGCCCAACCCACCCACTTACACATGTATATACATAAGCGCCCACACACACACATGTACATACATATATATTTCAACGTATACATACATATACATACACAGACATATACATATATACACATGTACATATTCATAATTGCTTCCTTCATCCATTTCCATCGCCACCCCGCCACACATGAAATAGCAACCCCCTTTAATCGAGGTAGTGCAAGGAAAAGACAAAAAAGACCACATTCATTCACACTCATTCTCTAGCTGTCATGTGTAATGCACCGAAACCACAGCTCCCTTTCCACATCCAGGCCCCACAGACCTTTCCATGGTTTACCCCAGACGCTTCACATGCACTGGTTCAATCCACCGACAGCAAGTCCACCCCAGTATACCATATCGTTCCACTTCACTCTATTCCTTGCACGCCTTTCAACCTCCCGTATATTCAGGCCGCAATCGCTCAAAATCTTTTTCACTCCATCCTTCCACCTCTAATTTGGTCTCCCACTTCTCCTTGTTCCCTCCACCTCTGAAACATATATCCTCATTTTCAATCTTTCCTCACTCACTCTCTCCATGTGACCAAACCATTTCAATACACCCTCTTCTGCTCTCTCAACCACACTCTTTTTATTACCACACATCTCTCTTACCCTTACATTACTCATTCGATCAAACCACCTCACACCACATATTGTCCTAAAATATTTAATTTCCAACACACCCACCCTCCTCCGCACAAACCTATCTATAGCCCATGCCTTGCAACCATTCAACATTGTTAGAACCACTATTCCTTCAAACATACCCATTTTTGCTCTCCGAGATAACGTTCTCGCCTTCCACACATTCTTGAACTTGCCCCTCAACCATATTGAACCTAATAACCTTGCTGTTATTCACACTTGCTCTCAGCTTTCTTCTTTCACACACTTTACCAAACTCAGTCACCAATTTCTGCAGTTTCGCACCCGAATCAGCCACCAATGCTGTATCATCTGCGAACAGCATCTGACTCACTTCCCAAGCTCTCTCATCCACAACAGAGTGTAAACTTGCCCCTTTCTCCAAAACTCTTGCATTCACCTCCCTAACAACCCCATCCACAAACAAATTAAACAACCATGGAGACATCACACACCCCTGCCGCAAACCGACATTCAATGGGAACCAATCACTTTCCTCTCTTCCTTCTCGTACACATGCCTTACATCCTTGGTAAAAACTTTTCACTGCTTCTTGCGACTTAACTCCCACACCGTATACTCTTAAAATCTTCCGCAAAGCATCTCTATGAGCCCTGTCATGTGCCTTCTCCAGATCCATAAATGCTACATACAAATCCACCTGTAAGTATTTCTCACATACATTCTTCAAAGCAAATACCTAATCCACACGTCCTCTACCACTTCTGAAACCACACTGCTCTTCCCCAATCTGATGCTCTGTACATGCCTTCACCCTCTCAATCAATACCCTCTCATAGAATTTCCCAGGAATACTTAACAAACTTATACCTCTGCAATTTGAACACTCACCTTTATCCCCTTTGCCTTTGTACAATGACACTATGCATGCATTCCGCCAATCCTCTTGCGCTTCAACATGATCCATACATACAGAGAGTATCCTTACAAACTGATGAACAACACAATCACCCCTTTTTTTAACAAATTCCACTGCAGGACCATCCAAATCCGCTGCCTTGCCGGCTTTCATCTACCGCAAAGCTTTCACTACCTCTCCTCTGTTTACCAAACCATTCTCCCTGACCCGCTCACTTCGCACACCAGCTCGACCAAAATACCTAATATCTGCCACTCTATCATCCAACACATTCAACAAACCTTCAAAAAAGATATCACAATTCAGCGCGTGATCAACTAAATTCCTTTCTTACCACAGGACAATATAACACGATAAGTTCCCAAGTGCACTTTCGTGTAATAATCATATCATCAGGGAAGATACAAGAAAGAAATATAACAGTCAGCTGATATACAACGAAGAAACGTAGCTAGGACGTCATTCGGTAAACAAGTGACTACCCGAATGGAGGTTGGGTGCGTTTAATTCGGGCATCATGCGTATCATAAAACTTATCACATCGATAAGAAAGGGAACTGTTTAAAAATTTTGCCAACAATAAAACTATCCACTTTGTACAGACCTTGACTAATATAGATGTTATGATTCTTTGTGTATTTAATGATAGAGGGTTTAATGATATTTCTCGTGGTACAAGAGAGCTAATAACTGATATGGCATTACTCCAGGCAATGTAATGATCATAATTTTCAACATGATTCAACAAGGCATTTGATTTTATTACGTCTAACAGAAAGATCCTTACCAGTCTGCCCAACGTAAGACTTACGACGGTTTTCGCATGGTACTCTATAAACACACCTGCGAAACTTACTGGTGAGATCCTGATTAAGACTTTCCGTATAGTATCATTGTTACTGGAGGCAACATTTACATTAAAGAATTTAAGCAACATGGGAAGTAAAGTGAAATTATT
>NC_092290.1:15562531-15570031 GCF_036320965.1 Panulirus ornatus | reverse complement strand
AGGCATACATACATACATACATACATACATAGATAGACAGACAAATAGATATGATGATAACACTATATCGTGATGAAAGTTATGAAGATGAAATCGCACTTCAGTAGCAGTTCATACAATTATATGTAACATGTAAGTTTTCTATACCTGTAGCACGGCATGTTTCGTGGAGACAATCCAGCTCATCATCAGGTGCCAGTACTTACTAAAGTTATGTAAATCCCAATATCACACTTGATTCCTGCTTTCCAACACCACTCCATATAGACTGTCCGGTTTGTGTAGCAGTAACCGTTGTAAGGGAGAGTGAATAAGGGGGTTCAAGTGGCGAGGGGTGATCTGGGTCGTTAAGTGTGGCTTGAACAACTTTCTTTTTATGTTTTCGTGTTTTGTCAATTCTCTAATAATGATATGGTTAATGCTAGGGTGGGCTTTAAAATTGCCTGGGCATAATTTAAAGTTCTTAATTTTAGCAATTAAGACAGATTCAATGACGTTGCGTGTGGCATGACCAGCAGAGGGGTATAAAATAACGGGATTTTCAAGATGTATGGGGTGATCATTTACATGAAAATGTTTAGCGATCGGATTTTTGTGGTCATCCCTGCGTACTGAATGTCGGTGCCAATAAAATCTCTCCGTTACAGTTTTACCAGTCTGGCCTACATAAATATATTTACATGCCTTGCATTTGATGGCGTAAACACTCCCAGTTGATGCATGATTTGGCCTTCTGTTTATGAAGGTCTTACTGGTGGTGTTATTATTGTACTGGAAAGCAACATTGCAAGTACTGTTTGTTAGACCATGTCTTAGATCAGCTAAGTTGGAAGAACAGGGCAACACTAAACATTTACTTATTCTTATATGTCACATTTTTATTACAAGAAGCATTAAATGTCTTCCTAGCTTTCCAATAAGCTTCGTTCCCAAACCACTTGGGAAAATATAACTGCCTGATGATACGTCTTCGTCTCTCAGGCCTATGGGATTACATATTCGTATTGCTCTTAAAAATACAAACATAACTACAGACATTTTATAGAAGAATCATGCACTAAGAAATCATGACTATAGGTCCCATGTTAGTAGCCTGTAGATTTGGAAGGACAACTGATCGGATTCTTTATTATTAACACATCAAGAAAGGACACTTTGCCTTCTTTTTCCATTCCATCTTGAATATGATGTTGGGGTGGATGTTATTTGATTCATTAAAGAGAACATCACAATCTTAGGAAGATGGCCACAAGGGCCACACATCATCCACGTATCTAAACCAGACTTTCGGATGATTATTGATTGAAGTTAAGATATCACTCTCAAAATATTCCATAAATGAACTACTTAGTATCGGTCTAAGTGGATTTCCCACAGCAAGACCGAATTTCTGTCCATGAAAATGACCTTCATCGTCTTAGAAAACATTAAAAACTTTCATTAAAAACTCTAGTCAGCTAATCATACAAGAGCTTAACGTTTGGGTGAGGTGGATATTTCCACAAATTGGGTAAGTATGTGGATGAGGTACATCGAGAGAGAGAGAGAGAGAGAGAGAGAGAGAGAGAGAGAGAGAGAGAGAGAGAGAGGGAGAGAGAGAGAGAGAGAGAGAGAGAGAGAGAGAGAGAGAGTTGTTTCCTATGACCGAGAATGACATGTTGGAGGGTTTACAATTTGTAGATCCTGGAAGGACTAAGTGTAGGTGAGTCACTTAGGGCTGACATTCTGAGCGACCTTCAGATGGGTCGAGGGAATGATGAATGCTTGGCCTGGCAACCTGTGTGTCCTATTTAGTGGTGGGGCGGGCGAGGCAGGAGGTGCAGCCTCACACCTCAGCTGGTGAGCCAGACCACTCCAGCCAAGCCTTGCTTGCTTGCCTCGTCTCCTTCGCTCACCGCCACTGCTCGTAAGTTGACACATCCAGACACTGTACGACTCATGCTAGAAGGCGTCCATGTCTGTGTCTCTAATTCAGAATGATAATGATGTAGGGTCGCTTCTGTCACTCTTTAAGAATCTATAAGATCAATATCAAATTATATGAATACTGGAACATTTCTGACCATCCTGAGCTTAAGATTCAACCCCCCTCCAAGGCCGGGATGAAAAATTTCGAATGAAATTCGGACAAGAAAATGTCTGTTCCTTTACCCTGATGTGTAACTGTGGCAGATGTGATTGTGGAAGATATCAGAAACTCAGAGATCACTGTGCTGAGTAAGGAGGCGCAAATGATATCAATCGTGGACATGAAGGGAGAATCTATTCTTACCATTCTAATTGGTGAGACATTTCATACGTTAACAGACGTGTTCAAGAAGACCACTTCGCCTCATGAAAACCAAACGTTTGTCTACGAGTTTGTATCTACAACTGCCAGTGAAATCAGACAAATCTGTCTCTCAGGAGCTTGTTCCATTGAGATTGTCAAAGCCTTTGATGAATACCTACAGTAGACCAACTCTTAACTCTCTCTTTTCTAGGCTATACATATACCTAACTGGTTTAGTCGGTTCTCACACAATTTGTTTCCCCATCTAAGAATCATCTTGGTAGATCGCCTCTGCACCCTCTCCATTGTGTCTAGGTCTTTCCTCAAGAAGGATGACCAAACCTGAACACGGTATTCAGGATGGTGGACGCACCAGTAAGATGTAAACAGTGAGGATAATTTCAATGAATCCCTTTCTCCTGCTTCTGTGTGCTACTGAAAACACTTGGTTTTAGGTCAGAGGAGATCATCACACACAAGAGTCTTTCCTCATTTACTTTAAGCAGTTAAACAGAATTTATACCGTTGTTTGTCTTATTGTTTCTACTAACAGTAAGTAAAACTTTCCACTTACTGACATTACAACTCATATGCTACCTGTGAGGCCACTCCCTTTAAGACTGAGGATAATTAATCTTTTTTTGTAGATTTATTGTACAACCTAATGTCGTTTGCGAATTTCAACATTTTTACAATATATATATATATATATATATATATATATATATATATATATATATTGTAGTTTAAGGATTACTGTTTACTCCCAATGCACCATAGTGTGCAAGTCATATTTATATTTAGCACATTACTACGTAAACCTAAGGCCTTGGGATTTATTCATATTGAAATTCATATTCTGTCTGTGTATAACTTTTCTTCATTTACCTGAAGTGGAACAAGTACATACATATCATTTTCTCTAATTCCTAAATTCTCATTATTTGTTTATTAATTGATAATATATTTATGGAATAACTTTGGATTTTTGTTTGCCTCTTCTACAGTATTTACTTCACACCCCTGGGGATAGGGGTGAAAGAATACTTCCCACGCATTCCTCGCGTGTCGTAGAAAGCGACTAGAGGGGACGGGAGCGGGGGGCCAGAAATCCTCCCCTCCTTGTATTTTTTTTAACTTTCTAAAATGGGAAACAGAAGAAGGAGTCACGTGGGGAGTGCTCATCCTCCTCGAAGGCTCAGATTGGGGTGCCTAAATGTGTGTGGATGTAACCAAGATGTGAAAAAAGGAGAGATAGGTAGTATGTTTGAGGAAAGGAACCTGGATGTTTTGGCTCTGAGTGAAACGAAGCTCAAGGGTAAAGGGGAAGAGTGGTTTGGGAATGTCTTGGGAGTAAAGTCAGGGGTTAGTGAGAAGACAAGAGCAAGGGAAGGAGTAGCAATACTCCTGAAACAGGAGTTGTGGGAGTATGTGATAGAATGTAAGAAAGTAAATTCTCGATTAATATGGGTAAAACTGAAAGTTGATGGAGAGAGATGGGTGATTATTGGTGCATATGCACCTGGGCATGAGAAGAAAGATCATGAGAGGCAAGTGTTTTGGGAGCAGCTGAATGAGTGTGGAAGTGGTTTTGATGCACGAGACCGGGTTATAGTGATGCGTGATTTGAATGCAAAGGTGAGTAATGTGGCAGTTGAGGGAATAATTGGTATACATGGGGTGTTCAGTGTTGTAAATGGAAATGGTGAAGAGCTTGTAGATTTATGTGCTGAAAAAGGACTGATGATTGGGAATACCTGGTTTAAAAAGCGAGATATACATAAGTATTGATTGAGAGGGTGAAGGCATGTACAGAGCATCAGATTGGGGAAGAGCAGTGTGGTTTCAGAAGTGGTAGAGGATGTGTGGATCAGGTGTTTGCTTTGAAGAATGTATGTGAGAAATACTTAGAAAAGTAAATGGATTTGTATGTAGCATTTATGGATCTGGAGAAGGCATATGATAGAGTTAATAGAGATGCTCTGTGGAAGGTATTAAGAATATATGGTGTGGGAGGAAAGTTGTTAGAAGCAGTGAAAAGTTTTTATCGAGGATGTAAGGCATGTGTACGTGTAGGAAGAGAGGAAAGTGATTGGTTCTCAGTGAATGTAGGTTTGCGGTAGGGGTGTGTGATGTCTCCATGGTTGTTTAATTTGTTTATGGATGGGGTTGTTAGGGAGGTAAATGCAAGAGTTTTGGAAAGAGGGGCAAGTATGAAGTCTGTTGGGGATGAGAGAGCTTGGGAAGTGGGTCAGTTGTTGTTCGCTGATGATACAGCGCTGGTGGCTGATTCATGTGAGAAACTGCAGAAGCTGGTGACTGAGTTTGGTAAAGTGTGTGAAAGAAGAAAGATAAGAGTAAATGTGAATAAGAGGAAGGTTATTAGGTACATTAGGGTTGAGGGTTAAGTCAATTGGGAGGTGAGTTTGAATGGAGAAAAACTGGAGGAAGTGAAGTGTTTTAGATATCTGGGAGTGGATCTGGCAGCGGATGGAACCATGGAAGCGGAAGTGGATCATAGGGTGGGGGAGGGGGCGAAAATTCTGGGAGCCTTGAAGAATGTGTGGAAGTCGAGAACATTATCTCGGAAATCAAAAATGGGTATGTTTCAAGGAATAGTGGTTCCAACAATGTTGTATGGTTGCGAGACGTGGGCTATGGATAGAGTTGTGCGCAGGAGGATGGATGTGCTGGAAATGAGATGTTTGAGGACAATGTGTGGTGTGAGGTGGTTTGATCGAGTAAGTAACGTAAGGGTAAGAGAGATGTGTGGAAATAAAAAGAGCGTGGTTGAGAGAGCAGAAGAGGGTGTTTTGAAATGGTTCGGGCACATGGAGAGAATGAGTGAGGAAAGATTGACCAAGAGAATATATGTGTCGGAGGTGGAGGGAACGAGGAGAAGAGGGAGACCAAATTGGAGGTGGAAAGATGGAGTGAAAAAGATTTTGTGTGATCGGGGCCTGAACATGCAGGAGGGTGAAAGGAGGACAAGGAATAGAGTGAATTGGAGGTATGTGGTATACCGGGGTTGACGTGCTGTCAGTGGATTGAATCAAGGCATGTGAAGCGTCTGGGGTAAACCATGGAAAGCTGTGTAGGTATGTATATTTGCGTGTGTGGACGTATGTATATACATGTGTATGGGGGTGGGTTGGGCCATTTCTTTCGTCTGTTTCCTTGCGCTACCTCGCAAACGCGGGAGACAGCGACAAAGCAAAAAAAAAAAAAAAAATATATATATATTTGCTTTGTCGCTGTCTCCGGCGTTAGGGAGGTAGCGCAAGGAAACAGACGAAAGAATGGCCCAACCCACCCACGTACACATGTATATACATACACGTCCACAAACGCAAATATACGTATCTATACATCTCAAAGTATACATATATATACACATACAGACATATACATATATACACATGTACATAATTCATACTGTCTGCCTTTATTCATTCCATCGACACCCTACCACACATGAAATAACAACCTCCTCCCCCCCTCATGTGCGCGAGGTAGCGCTAGGAAAAGACAACAAAGGCCACATTCGTTCACACTCAGTCTCTAGCTGTCATGTGATAATGCACCGAAACCACAGCTCCCTTTCCATATCCAGGCACCACAGAACTTTCCATGGTTTACCCCAGACGCTTCACATGCCCTGGTTCAATCCATTGACAGCACGTCGACCCCGGTATGCCACATCGTTCCAATTCACTCTATTCCTTGCACGCCTTTCACCCTCCTGCATGGTCAGGCCCTATTACTCAAAATCTTTTTCACTCTATCTTTGCACCTCCAATTTGGTCTCCCACTTCTCCTCGTTCCCTCCACCTCTGACACATATATCCTCTTGGTCAATGTTTCCTCACTCATTCTCTCCATGTGACCAAACCATTTAAAAACATCCTCTTCTGCTCTCTCAACCACACTCCTTTTATTACCACACATCTCTCTTACCACCTCACACCACATATTGCCCTCAAACATCTCATTTCCAGCACATCCCCCTCCTCCGCACAACTCTATCTACAGCCCACGCCTCGCAACCATATAACATTGTTGGAACCACTATTCCTTCAAACATACCAATTTTGCTTTCCAAGATAATGTCTCGACTTCCACACATTCCTCAACGCTCCCAGAACTTTCTCCCCCTCCCCCACCCTATAATTCACTTCCGCTTCCATGGTTCCATTCTCTGCCAAATCCACTCCCAGATATCTGAAACACTTCACTTCCTCCAGTTTTTCTCCATTCAAACTTACCTCCCAATCGACTTGTCCATCAACCCTACTGTACCTAATAACCTTGCTCTTATTCACATTTACTCTCAGCTTTCTTCTTTCACATACTTTACCAAACTCAGTCACCAGCTTCTGCAGTTTCTCACACGAATCAGCCACCAGCGCTGTATCATCAGCGAACAACAACTGACTCAATTCCCGAGCTCTCTCATTAGCAACAGACTTCATACTTGCCCCTCTTTCCAAAACTCTTGCATTCACCTCCCTAACAACCCCATCCATAAAGAAATTAAACAACCATGGAGACATAACACACCCCTGCCACAGACCTATATTTACTGAGAACCAATCACTTTCCCCTCTTCCTACACGTACACATGCCTTACATCCTCGATAAAAACTTTTCACTGCTTCTAACAACATGCCTCCAACACCATATATTCTTAATACCTTCCACAGAGCATCTCTATCAACTGTATCATATACCTTCTCCAGATCCATGAATGCTTTTCTAAGTATTTCTCACATAAATTCTTCAAAGCAAACTCCTGATACACATCCTCTACCACTTCTGAAACCACACTGCTCTTCCCCATTCAGATGCTCTGTACATGCCTTCACCCTCTCAATCAATGCCCTCCCATATAATTTCCCAGTAATACTCAACAAACTTATACCTCTGTAATTTGAGCACTCACTGTTATCCCCTTTGCCTTTGTTCAATGGCTCTATGCAAGTAATCCGCCAATCCTCAGGCACCTCACCATGAGTCATACTTACATTGGATAAACCTAACCTAACCTAACCTAACCTAACCTAACCTTACCAACCAGTTACAATACAGTCACCCCCTTTTTTAATAAATTCCACTGCAATACCATCCAAACCCGCTGCCTTGCCGGCTTTCATCTTCCTCAAAGCATTTACTAACTCTTCTTTGTTTACCAAATCATTTTCCTTAACCCTCTCACTTTGCACACCACC
>NC_092290.1:15530535-15562431 GCF_036320965.1 Panulirus ornatus | reverse complement strand
CAATATAATGATCATAGATTTTAACGTGATTAAACAAGCCATTTGATTCTTGTCCCGTTCTTATACCATATCTATGTTGCTTATGTCTAACTAAAAGATACTTACCACGCTGCCCAACATAAAACTTGCCACAATTTCTACATGGCACTTTATAGATGAACCGAGAAGAAACTTCCGGTGAATTCCAGAATAAGATAATCTTTATAGTTTTATTGTTGCTGAAGGCTACGTTTACATTAAAGGATATAAGCAACTTGGTAAGTAAAGTAAAATCATATTCAAAAGAGAGAACTGAAAGATTCTTGGTGTCAATGGGAGGTTTGGGCTCAACTCTATAAAAAGATTTCTTTGCTAACTTAAGGGATTTATCAATGAAAGATCTAGGGCACTTTAACTTAGATCCAGTGGAATATATCTTCTCAAGTTCGTCATCAATATACTCTAGACTGCAAATACGTAATACCCTAAGAACATAGATTGAAATGAAGATAATTTAACACTGTCATGATGAGATGAGTAATAATGGATATGTGAGCATACATTGGTAGGTATGCTCAAATATCTATTATCACAGGCTGTGGAATTTATTAAAAAAGGGGTGACTGTATTGTTGACTGGTTGCTGAGGATATTCAATATATATATGGTTCATGGTGAAGTGTCTGAGGATTGGCGGAATGCATGCATAGTGCCATTGTAAAAAGGCAAAGAGGCTAAAGGTGAGTTTTGAAATTACAGAAAACTAACTTTGTTGAGTATTCCTAGGAAATTATATGGGAGGGCATTGCTCGAGGGTGAAAGCATGTACAGAGAATCAGACTGGGGAAGAGCGGTGTGGTTTCAGAAGTGTAAGAGGATGTGTGGATCAGGTGTTTGCTTTGCAGAATGTATGTGAGAAATACTTAGAAAAGCAAATGTATCTGTATGTAGCATTTATGGATCTGGAAAAGGCATATGATAAAGTCTATAGAGATGCTCTGTGGAAGGTATTAAGATTATATGGTGTGGGTGGTAAGTTGTTAGAAGCAGTGCAAAGTTTTCATCGAGGATGTAAGTCATGTGTACGAGTAGGAAGAGAGGAAAGTAATTGGTTCCCAGTGAATGTCGGTTTCCGGAAAGGATGCGTAATGTCTCCATGGTTGTTTAATTTGTTTATGGATGGGCTTCTTAGGGAAGTAAATGCAAGAGTTTTGGAGGAAGGGACACGTTGTAGATGAAAGGGCTTGGGAAGTGAGTCAGTTGTTGTTCGCTGATGATGAAGCGCTGGTGGCTGATTCTGGTGAGAAACTGCAAAAGCTGGTGACTAAGTTTGGTAGATTATGTGAAAGAAGAAAGCTGAGAGTAAATGTGAATAAGAGCAGATCTATTGGGTTCAGTAGGGTTTAGGGACAAGTAGATTGGGAGGTGAGTTTGAATGGAGAAAAATTGGAGGAAGTGAAGTGTTTTAGATATCTGGTAGTGGATTTGGTAGCGGATGGAACCATGGAAGCGGAAGTGAGTCGCAGGATGGGGGAGGGGGCGAAGGTTCTGGGAGCGTTGAAGAATGTGTGGAAGGCTAGAACGTTATCTCGGAGCAAAAATGGATATGCTTGAGAGAATAGTGGTTCCATAAATATTATATGGTTGTGAGGCTTGGGCTATAGAAGGGGTTGTGCGGAGGAGGGTGGATGTGTTGGATATGGGATGTTTGGGGACAATATATGGTGTGAAGTGGTTTGACCGAGTAAGTAACGGAAGGGTAAGCTAAATATGTGGTAATAGAAAAAAAAGTTTGGTTGAAAGAGCAGAAGAGGGTGTATTAAAATGGTTTGGTCACATGGAGAAAATGGGTGAGGAAAATTAACCAAGAAAATATATGTCTCAAAGGTTGAGGGAACGAGGGTAATTGGGAGAATAAATTGGATTTGGAAGGAGAGAGTGACAAAGATTTTTAGTGATCGGGGCATAAACATGCAGGAGGGTGAAAGGAGGGCAAGGAATAGAGTGAATTGGAACGATGTGGTAAACCGGGGTGGACGTGCTGTCAATGGATTGAACGATGTTATGTGAAACGTCTGGGGTTAACCGATGGAAAGTTTTGTGTGTGTATATATATATATATATATATATTTTTTTTTTATTGTCGCTGTCTCCCGCGTTTGCGAGGTAGCGCAAGGAAACAGACGAAATAAATGGCCCAACCCACCCCCATACACATGTATATACATACGTCCACACACGCAAGTATACATACCTACACAGCTTTCCATGGTTTACCCCAGACGCTTCACATGCCCTGATTCAATCCACTGACAGCACGTCAACCCCGGTATACCACATCGCTCCAATTCACTCTATTCCTTGCCCTCCTTTCACCCTCCTGCATGTTCAGGCCCCGATCACACAAAATCTTTTTCACTCCATCTTTCCACCTCCAATTTGGTCTCCCTCTTCTCCTCGTTCCCTCCACCTCCGACACATAAATATTCTCTTGGTCAATCTTTCCTCACTCATTCTCTCCATGTGCCCGAACCATTTCAAAACACCCTCTTCTGCTCTCTCAACCACGCTCTTTTTATTCCCACACATCTCTCTTACCCTTACGTTACTTACTCGATCAAACCACCTCACACCACACATTGTCCTCAAACATCTCATTTCCAGCACATCCATCCTCCTGCGCACAACTCTATCCATAGCCCACGCCTCGCAACCATACAACATTGTTGGAACCACTTTTCCTTCAAACATACCCATTTTTGCTTTCCGAGATAATGTTCTCGACTTCCACACACTCTTCAAGGCTCCCAGAATTTTCGCCCCCTCCCCCACCCTATGATCCACTTCCGCTTCCATGGTTCCATCCGCTGCCAGATCCACTCCCAGATATCTAAAACACTTCACTTCCTCCAGCCTTTCTCCATTCAAACTCATCTCCCAATTGACTTGACCCTCAACCCTACTGTACCTGATAACCTTGCTCTTATTCACATTTACTCTTAACTTTCTTTTTTTTTTTTGCCGCTGTCTCCCGCGTTTGCGAGGTAGCGCAAGGAAACAGACGAAAGAAATGGCCCAACCCACCCCCATACACATGTATATACATATGTCCACACACGCAAATATACATACCTATACAGCTTTCCATGGTTTACCCCAGACGCTTCACATGCCCTGATTCAATCCACCGACAGCACGTCAACCCCGGTATACCACATCGATCCAATTCACTCTATTCCTTGCCCTCCTTTCACCCTCCTGCATGTTCAGGCCCCGATCACACAAAATCTTTTTCACTCCATCTTTCCACCTCCAATTTGGTCTCCCACTTCTCCTCGTTCCCTCCACCTCCGACACATATATCCTCTTGGTCAATCTTTCCTCACTCATTCTCTCCATGTGCTCAAACCATTTCAAAACACCCTCTTCTGCTCTCTCAACCACGCTCTTTTTATTTCCACACATCTCTCTTACCCTTACGTTACTTACTCGATCAAACCACCTCACACCACACATTGTCCTCAAACATCTCATTTCCAGCACATCCATCCTCCTGCGCACAACTCTATCCATAGCCCACGCCTCGCAACCATACAACATTGTTGGAACCACTATTCCTTCAAACATACCCATTTTTGCTTTCCGAGATAATCTTCTCGACTTCCACACATTCTTCAAGGCTCCCAGAATTTTCGCCCCCTCCCCCACCCTATGATCCACTTCCGCTTCTATGGTTCGATCCGCTGCCAAATCCACTCCCGGATATCTAAAACACTTTACTTCCTCCAGTTTTTCTCCATTCAAACGCACCTCCCAATTAACTTGATCCTCAACCCTACTGTACTTAATGACCTTGCTCTTATTCACATTTACTCTTAACATTCTTCTTTCACACACTTTACCAAACTCAGTCACCAGCTTCTGCAGTTTCTCACATGAATCAGCCACCAGCGCTGTATCATCAGCGAACAACAAGTGACTCACTTCCCAAGCTCTCTCATCCCCAACAGACTTCATACTTGCCCCTCTTTCCAAAACTCTTGCATTCACCTTCCTAACAACCCCATCCATAAACAAATTAAACAACCATGAAGACATCACACACCCCTGCCGCAAACCTACATTCACTGAGAACCAATCACTTTCCTCTCTTCGTACATATATATATATATATATATATATATATATATATATATATATATATATATATATATATATATATATATATATATATATATATATATATATGTATATGTATATATATATAAACATCAAAGCTTTGATGCTTCCTCACTTTTCACTAAAGTTCCAGTTGATGACCTTTTAGGATATTTATTTGATGTCTTGGATGATATTCATTTACGTGTTTCAAAGTCTGTTTACAGTGAAATGATAAAATTGTGTATGAAAGAATGTGTATTTCAATTCAGTGTACATTATTATAGCAATGGGTAACCCTCTTTCACCTGTACTAAGTAATCTTTATATGGAATATTCTGAAACAAAATTACTAAAGGATATCTTACCTTCTAATGCAATTTGGTTTAGGTATGTAGATGATGTTCTTTGTGTTTGGCCAACAATTGAAAATCTACAAATATTTCTCCCCCTACCTAACAACTTAGAACCTGCCATCAAATTTACTGTAGAAAATGAAAATAATGGCCTCTTACCATTTTTAGATTGCATGATCCATAGGCAAGGAAACAGTTTAAGTTAAACATATACAGAAATCTACCAATGTATGCTCATGTATCCATTATTACGCATCTCAACATGACAGAGTTAAACTATCATCATTTCAATCTATGTTCCTTAGGGCATTACGTATATGCAGTCCAGAGTTTGAGAAGATATATTCTATTGGATCTACGTTAAAGTACCCTTAATCTTTCATTAATAGATCTCTTAAGTTAGCAAAGAAATCAGAAATCATTTCATATAATTGAACCCAAACCTTCCATTGACACCAAAACTCTTTTAGTTCTCCCTTTTGATAGTAATTCTGATTAACTTCCCATGTCGCTTAAATCCTTTAATGTAAATGTAGCCTTCAGCAACAATAATACTATAAAGTATACCTTAATCAAGAATTCACCAGAAAAATCTCCTGGAGGCATCTATAAAGTGCCATGTGGAAATTGTGATAAATTTTATGTTGGGCAGACTGGAAAGGATCTTTCTCTTCGACTTAAGCAACATGAATAAAGTATAAGAACAGGACAAAAATCAAATGCCTTGTTTAATCACCTTAAAAACTATGATCATTGTATTAACTGGAGTAATACCATCTCAGATATAAATCTTAACTCTATCGACACGAGAAATATCACTGAATCATCTATTATTAGATACACAAAGAATTGTAATCGTAATATTAATGATGGTCTATACAAATCAGATAGCTTTGTTGTTGATAAAACTTGTAAATGATAAGGTTGTGAACGCTCGTTGTCTCTTAGACAATTGCATGTTTACCAAATGGGGTCCTAGCTTCGTCTCTTCGATGTATATCAACTAAATCTTATATTTCTCTCTTGTATCTCCCTTGATGATATGATTATTACACGAAAGTGCTTTTGCCAACTTATAGTGTTTCATTTTCCGCGTGGACTCATAGGAATATATATATATATATATATATATATATATATATATATATATATATATATATATATATATATATATATATATTTGTCACTGTCTCCCGCGTTTGCGAGGTAGCGCAAGGAAACAGACGAAAGAAAAGGCCCAACCCTCCCCCATACACATGTATACACATACGTCCACACACGCAAATATACATACCTACACAGCCTTCCATGGTTTACCCCAGACGCTTCACATGCCCTGATTCAATCCACTGACAGCACGTCAACCACGGTATACGACATCGCTCCAATTCACTCTATTCCTTGCCCTCCTTTCACCCTCCTGCATGTTCAGGCCCCGATCACACAAAATCTTTTTCACTCCATCTTTCCACCTCCAATTTGGTCTCCCTCTTCTCCTCGTTCCCTCCACCTCCGACACATATATCCTCTTGGTCAATCTTTCCTCACTCATTCTCTCCATGTGCCCAAACCATTTCAAAACACCCTCTTCTGCTCTCTCAACCACGCTCTTTTTATTTCCACACATCTCTCTTACCCTTACGTTACTTACTCGATCAAACCACCTCACACCACACATTGTCCTCAAACATCTCATTTCCAGCGCATCCATCCTCCTGCGTACAACTCTATCCATAGCCCACGCCTCGCAACCATACAACATTGTTGGAACCACTATTCCTTCAAACATACCCATTTTTGCTTTCCGAGATAATGTTCTCGACTTCCACACATTCTTCAAGGCTCCCAGAATTTTCGCCCCCTCCCCCACCCTATGATCCACTTCCGCTTCCATGGTTCCATCCGCTGCCAGATCCACTCCCAGATATCTAAAACACTTCACTTCCTCCAGTTTTTCTCCATTCAAACGCACCTCCCATTTGACTTGACCCTCAACCCTACTGTACCTAATAACCTTGCTCTTATTCACATTTACTCTTAACTTTCTTCTTTCACACACTTTACCAAACTCAGTCACCAGCTTCTGCAGTTTCTCACATGAATAAGCCACCAGCGCTGTATCATCAGCGAACAACAAGTGACTCACTTCCCAAGCTCTCTCATCCCCAACAGACTTCATACTTGCCCCTCTTTCCAAAACTCTTGCATTCACCTTCCTAACAACCCCATCCATAAACAAATTAAACAACCATGAAGACATCACACACCCCTGCCGCAAACCTACATTCACTGAGAACCAATCACCTTCCTCTCTTCCTACACATATATATATATATATATATATATATATATATATATATATATATATATATATATATATATATATATATATATATATATAAACTTCAAAGCTTTGATGCTTCCTCACTTTTCACTAAAGTTCCAGTTGATGACCTTTTAGGATATTTATTTGATGTCTTGGATGATATTCATTTACGTGTTTCAAAGTCTGTTTACAGTGAAATGATAAAATTGTGTATAAAAGAATGTGTATTCAGTGTAGATTATTATAGCAATGGGTAACCCTCTTTCACCTGTACTAAGTAATCTTTATATGGAATATTTTGAAACAAAATTACTAAAGGATATCTTACCTTCTAATGCAATTTGGTTTAGGTATGTAGATGATGTTCTTTGTGTTTGGCCAACAATTGAAAATCTACAAATATTTCTCCCCCTACCTAACAACTTAGTACCTGCCATCAAATTTACTGTAGAAAATGAAAATAATGGTATCTTACCATTTTTAGATTGCATGATCCATAGGCAAGGAAACAAGTTTAAGTTAAACATATACAGAAATCTACCAATGTATGCTCATGTATCCATTATTACGCATCTCAACATGACAGAGTTAAACTATCATCATTTCAATCTATGTTCCTTAGGGCATTACGTATTTGCAGTCCAGAGTTTATTGATGATGAGTTTGAGAAGATATATTCTATTGGATCTACGTTAAAGTACCCTTAATCTTTCATTAATAGATATCTTAAGTTAGCAAAGAAATCAGAAATCATTTCATATAATTGAACCCAAACCTTCCATTGACACCAAAACTCTTTTAGTTCTCCCTTTTGATAGTAATTCTGATTAACTTCCCATGTCGCTTAAATCCTTTAATGTAAATGTAGCCTTCAGCAACAATAATACTATAAAGAATATCTTAATCAAGAATTCACCAGAAAAATCTCCTGGAGGCATCTATAAAGTGCCATGTGGAAAATGTGATGAATTTTATGTTGGGCAGACTGGAAAGGATCTTTCTCTTCGACTTAAGCAACATGAATAAAGTATAAGAACAGGACAAAAATCAAATGCCTTGTTTAATCACCTTAAAAACTATGATCATTGTATTAACTGGAGTAATACCATCTCAGATATAAATCTTAACTCTATCGACACGAGAAATATCACTGAATCATCTATTATTAAATACACAAAGAATTGTAATCGTAATATTAATGATGGTCTATACAAATCAGATAGCTTTGTTGTTGATAAAACTTGTAAATGATAAGGTTGTGAACGCTCGTTGTCTCTTAGACAATTGAATGTTTACCAAATGGGGTCCTAGCTTCGTCTCATCGATGTATATCAACTAAATGTTATATTTCTC
Source organism: Panulirus ornatus (assembly GCF_036320965.1). Lineage (NCBI taxonomy): Eukaryota > Metazoa > Arthropoda > Malacostraca > Decapoda > Palinuridae > Panulirus > Panulirus ornatus. The sequence goes on along the minus strand of NC_092290.1, from coordinate 15,554,260 downwards.
TCTTGTATCTCCCTTGATGATATGATTATTACACGAAAGTGCTTTTGGCAACTTATAGTGTTTCATTTTCCGCGTGGATTCATAGGAATATATATATATATAAATTTTTTTTTTTTTTTTTTTTTTTTACTTTGTCGCTGTCTCCCGCGTTTGCGAGGTAGCGCAAGGAAACAGACGAAAGAAATGGCCCAACCCCCCCACCCCCATACACATGTATACACATACGTCCACACACGAAAATATACATACCTACACAGCTTTCCATGGTTTACCCCAGACGCTTCACATGCCTTGATTCAATCCACTGACAGCACGTCAACCCCGGTATACCACATCGCTCCAATTCACTCTATTCCTCGCCCTCCTCTCACCCTCCTGCATGTTCAGGCCCCGATCACACAAAATCTTTTTCACTCCATCTTTCCACCTCCAATTTGGTCTCCCTCTTCTCCTCGTTCCCTCCACCTCCGACACATATATCCTCTTGGTCAATCTTTCCTCACTCATTCTCTCCATGTGCCCAAACCATTTCAAAACACCCTCTTCTGCTCTCTCAACCACGCTCGTTTTATTTCCACACATCTCTCTTACCCTTACGTTACTTACTCGATCAAACCACCTCACACCACACATTGTCCTCAAACATCTCATTTCCAGCACATCCATCCTCCTGCGTACAACTCTATCCATAGCCCACGCCTCGCAACCATACAACATTGTTGGAACCACTATTCCTTCAAACATACCCATTTTTGCTTTCCGAGATAATGTTCTCGACTTCCACACATTCTTCGAAGCTCCCAGAATTTTCGCCCCCTCCCCCACCCTATGATCCACTTCCGCTTCCATGGTTCCATCCGCTGCCAGATCCACTCCCAGATATCTAAAACACTTCACTTCCTCCAGTTTTTCTCCATTCAAACGCACCTCCCAATTGACTTGACCGTCAACACTACTGTACCTAATAACCTTGCTCTTATTCACATTTACTCTTAACTTTCTTCTTTCACACACTTTACCAAACTCAGTCACCAGCTTCTGCAGTTTCTCACATGAATCAGCCACCAGCGTTGTATCATCAGCGAACAACAACTGACTCACTTCCCAAGCTCTCTCATCCCCAAATGCCTCTCTCTTCTCTTTCACTAATAATCTTACTTCTTCATCCCACCACTCACTACCCTTTCTAATCAACCCAATCAACCAATATATATATATATATATATATATATATATATATATATATATATATATATATATATATATATATATATATATATATATATATATATATATGTATATATATATATGGATGTGGAAAGGGAGCTGTGGTTTCGGGCATTATTGCATGACAGCTAGGGACTGAGTGTGAACGAATGGGGCCTTTGTTGTCTTTTTGTATTGCTACCTCGCACACATGAGAGGGGGAGGGGGCTGGTATTCCATGTATGGCGAGGTGGCGATGGGAATGAATAAGGGCAGACTGTGTGAATTTTGTGCATAGATATATATGTATGTGTCTGTGTGTGTATATATATGTGTACATTGAGATGTATAGGTATGTATATTTGCGTGTGTGGACGTGTATGTATATACATTGTGTATGAGGGTGGGTTGTGCCATTTCTTTCGTCTGTTTCCTTGCGCTACCTCGCAAACGCAGGAGACAGCGACAAAGCAAAATAAATAAAGAAAATATATAGACATATATATATATATACATTTAAATTATATATACATATAAATTATACATATCCTTTTCCATAGCCAGAGGTTGAACCATTATGTGACATTCATTTTTTCATTTCATTTCAAGCTAGAAGTTTCAGTTTTCTAAATTGTTTCTTCCATTTTTCATATGTATATATATGTATGTGTGTGTATATGTGCGTATGTATGTGTATGTGTGTGTATGTGTATGTGTGTATATATATATATATATATATATATATATATATATATATATATATATATATATATATATATATATATATATATATATATATATATATATATATTATCCCTGGGGATAAGGGTGAAAGAATACTTCCCACGCATTCCTCGCGTGTCGTAGAAAGCGACTAGAGGGGACGGGAGCGGGGGGCCAGAAATCCTCCACTCCTTGTATTTTTTTTAACTTTCTAAAATGGGAAACAGAAGAAGGAGTCACGCGGGGAGTGCTCATCCTCCTCGAAGGCTCAGATTGGGGTGTCTAAATGTGTGTGGATGTAACCAAGATGTGAAAAAAGGAGAGATAGGTAGTATGTTTGAGGAAAGGAACCTGGATGTTTTGGCTCTGAGTGAAACGAAGCTCAAGGGTAAAGGGGAAGAGTGGTTTGGGAATGTCTTCGGAGTAAAGTCAGGGGTTAGTGAGAGGACAAGAGCAAGGGAAGGAGTAGCAGTACTCCTGAAACAGGAGTTGTGGGAGTATGTGATAGAATGCAAGAAAGTAAATTCTCGATTAATATGGGTAAAACTGAAAGTTGATGGAGAGAGATGGGTGATTATTGGTGCATATGCACCTGGGCATGAGAAGAAAGATCATGAGAGGCAAGTGTTTTGTGAGCAGCTGAATGAGTGTCTTAGTGGTTTTGATGCACGAGACCGGGTTATAGTGATGGGTGATTTGAATGCAAAGGTGAGTAATGTGGCAGTTGAGGGAATAATTGGTATACATGGGGTGTTCAGTGTTGTAAATGGAAATGGTGAAGAGCTTGTAGATTTATGTGCTGAAAAAGGACTGATGATTGGGAATACCTGGTTGAAAAAGCGAGATATACATAAGTATACTTATATAAGTAGGAGAGATGGCCAGAGAGCGTTATTGGATTATGTGTTAATTGACAGGCGCGCGAAAGAGAGACTTTTGGATGTTAATGTGCTGAGAGGTGCAACTGGATGGATGTCTGATCATTATCTTGTGGAGGCTAAGGTGAAGATTTGTATGGGTTTTCAGAAAAGAAGAGTGAATGTTGGGGTGAAGAGGGTGGTGAGAGTAAGTGAGCTTGGGAAGGAGACTTGTGTGAGGAAGTACCAGGTATGACTGAGTACAGAATGGAAAAATGTGAGAACAATGGAAGTAAGGGGAGTGGGGGAGGAATGGGATGTATATAGGGAATCAGTGATAGATTGCGCAAAAGATGCTTGTGGCATGAGAAGAGTGGGAGGTGGGTTGATTAGAAAGGGTAGTGAGTGGTGGGATGAAGAAGTAAGAGTATTAGTGAAAGAGAAGAGAGAGGCATTTGGACGATTTTTGCAGGGAAAAAATGCAATTGAGTGGGAGATGTATAAAAGAAAGAGACAGGAGGTCAAGAGAAAGGTGCAAGAGGTGAAAAAAAGGGCAAATGAGAGTTGGGGTGAGAGAGTATCATTAAATTTTAGGGAGAATAAAAAGATGTTCTGGAAGGAGGTAAATAAAGTGCGTAAGACAAGGGAGCAAATGGGAACTTCAGTGAAGGGCGCAAATGGGAAGGTGATAAAAAGTAGTGGTGATGTGAGAAGGAGATGGAGTGAGTATTTTGAAGGTTTGTTGAATGTGTTTGATGATAGAGTGGCAGATATAGGGTGTTTTGGTCGAGGTGGTGTGCAAAGTGAGAGGGTTAGGAAAAATGATTTGGTAAAGAGAGAAGAGGTAGTAAAAGCTTTGCGGAAGATGATAGCCGGCAAGGCAGCAGGTTTGGATGGTATTGCAGTGGAATTTATTAAAAAAGGGGTTGACTGTATGGTTGACTGGTTGGTAAGGTTATTTAATGTATGTATGACTCATGGTGAGGTGCCTCAGGATTGGCGGAATGCGTGCATAGTGCCATTGTACAAAGGCAAAGGGGATAAGAGTGAGTGCTCAAATTACAGAGGTATAAGTTTGTTGAGTATTCCTGGTAAATTATATGGGAGGGTATTGATTGAGAGGGTGAAGGCATGTACAGAGCATCAGATTGGGGAAGAGCAGTGTGGTTTCAGAAGTGGTAGAGGATGTGTGGATCAGGTGTTTGCTTTGAAGAATATATGTGAGAAATACTTAGAAAAGCAAATGGATTTGTATGTAGCATTTATGGATCTGGAGAAGGTATATGATAGAGTTGATAGAGATGCCCTGTGGAAGGTATTAAGAATATATGGTGTGGGAGGCAAGTTGTTAGAAGCAGTGAAAAGTTTTTATCGAGGATGTAAGGCATGTGTACGTGTAGGAAGAGAGGAAAGTGATTGGTTCTCAGTGAATGTAGGTTTGCGGCAGGGGTGTGTGATGTCTCCATGGTTGTTTAATTTGTTTATGGATGGGGTTGTAAGGGAGGTGAATGCAAGAGTTTTGGAAAGAAGGGCAAGTATGAAGACTGTTGAGGATGAGAGGGCTTGGGAAGTGAGTCAGTTGTTGTTCGCTGATGATACAGCGCTGGTGGCTGATTCATGTGTGGAAGTCGAGAACATTATCTCGGAAAGCAAAAATGGGTATGTTTGAAGGAATAGTGGTTCCAACAATGTTGTATGGTTGCGAGGCGTGGGCTATGGATAGAGTTGTGCGCAGGAGGGTGGATGTGCTGGAAATGAGATGTTTGAGGACAATGTGTGGTGTGAGGTGGTTTGATCGAGTAAGTAATGTAAGGGTAAGAGAGATGTGTGGAAATAAAAAGAACGTGGTTGAGAGAGCAGAAGAGGGTGTTTTGAAATGGTTTGGGCACATGGAGAGAATGAGTGAGGAAAGATTGACCAAGAGGATATATGTGTCGGAGGTGGAGGGAACGAGGAGAAGTGGGAGACCAAATTGGAGGTGGAAAGATGGAGTGAAAAAGATTTTGTGATCGGGGCCTGAACATGCAAGAGGGTAAAAGGAGGGCAAGGAATAGAGTGAATTAGATCGATGTGGTATACCGGGGTTGAGGTGTTGTCAGTGGATTGAATCAGGGCATGTGAAGCGTCTGGGGTAAACCATGGAAAGTTGTGTGGGGCATGGATGTGGAGAGGAAGCTGTGGTTTCGGGCATTTTTGCATGACAGCTGGAGACTGAGTCTGAACGAATGGTGCCTTTGTTATCTTTTCCTAGCGCTACCTCGCAGACATGAGGGGGGGAGGGGGATGGTATTCTATGTGTGGCGAGGTGGCGATGGGAATGAATAAAGGCAGGCAGTGTGAATTGTGTGCATGGGTATATATGTATGTGTCTGTGAGTGTATATATATGTGTACATTGAGATGTATGGGTATGTATATTTGCGTGTGTGGACGTGTGTGTGTGTGTGTATACATTGTGTATGGGGGTGGGTTGGGCCATTTCTTTCGTCTGTTTCCTTGCGCTACCTCGCAAACGCGGGAGACAGCGACAAAGCAAAATAAATAAAAATAAATATATATATTTATATATATATATATATATATATATATATATATATATATATATATATATATATATATATATATATATATATATATATGGAGGAATGGTTCAACCCACCCACATACACATCTTTATACATACACGTCCACACACGCAAATATATATACCTGTATATCTCAATATATATACTAAAAGGGGAAACAGAAGAAGGAGTCACGCGAGGAGTGCTCATCCTCCTCGAAGGCTCAGATTGGGGTGTCTAAATGTGTGTGGATGTAACCAAGATGAGAAAAAAGGAGAGATAGGTAGTATGTTTGAAGAAAGGAACCTGGATGTTTTGGCTCTGAGTGAAACGAAGCTCAAGGGCAAAGGGGAAGAGTGGTTTGGGAATGTCTTGGGAGTAAAGTCAGGGGTTAGTGAGAGGACAAGAGCAAGGGGAGGAGTAGCACTACTCCTGAATCAGGAGTTGTGGGAGTATGTAGTAGAGTGTAAGAAAGTAAATTCTCGATTAATATGGGTAAAACTGAAAGTTGATGGAGAGAGATGGGTGATTATTGGTACATATGCACCTGGGCATGAGAAGAAACATCATGAGAGGCAAGTGTTTTGGGAGCAGCTGAATGAGTGTGTTTGTGGTTTTGATGCACAAGACCGGGTTATAGTGATGGGTGATTTGAATGCAAAGGTGAGTAATGTGGCAGTTGAGGGAATAATTGGTATACATGGAGTGTTCAGTGTTGTAAATGGAAATGGTGAAGAGCTTGTAGATTTATGTGCTGAAAAAGAACTGGTGATTGGGAATACCTGGTTTAAAAAGCGAGAAATACATAAGTATACGTATGTAAGTAGGAGAGATTGCCAGAGAGCGTTATTGGATTACGTGTTAATTGATAGACGCACGAAAGAGAGACTTTTGGATGTTAATGTGCTGAGAGGTGCAACTGGAGGGATGTCTGATCATTATCTTGTGGAGGCGAAGGTGAAGATTTGTGGGGGTTTTCAGAAAAGAAGAGAGAATGTTGGGGTCAAGAGAGTGGTGAGAGTAAGTGAGCTTGGCAAGGAGACTTGTGTGAGGAAGTACCAGGAGAAACTGAGTACAAAATGGAAAAAGATGAGAACAAAGGAGGTAAGGGGAGTGGGGGAGGAATGGGATGTATTTAGGGAAGTAGTGATGGATTGCGCAAAAGATGCTTGTGGCATGAGAAGCGTGGGAGGTGGGCTGATTAGAAAAGGTAGTGAGTGGTGTGATGAAGATGTGAGATTATTAGTGAAAGAAAAGAGAGAGGCATTTGGACGATTTTTGCAGGGAAAAAATGCAAATGAGTGGGAGATGTATAAAACAAAGAGGAAGGAGGTCAAGAGAAAGGTGCAAGAGGTGAAAAAGAGGGCAAATGAGAGTTGGGGTTAGAGAGTATCATTAAATTTCAGGAGAATAAAAAGATGCTTTGGAAGGAGGTTAATAAAGTGCGTAAAACAAGGGAGCAAATAGAAACTTCAGTGAAGGGGGTTAATGGGGAGGTGATAACAAGTAGTGGTGATGTGAGAAGGAGATGGAGTGAGTATTTTGAAGGTTTGTTGAATGTGTTTAATAGAGTGGCAGATATAGGGTGTTTTGCTCGAGGTGGTGTGCAAAGTGAGGGGGTTAGGGAAAATGATTTGGTAAATAGTGAAGAGGTAGTAAAAGCTTTACGGAAGATGAAATCCGGCAAGGCAGCAGGTTTGGATGGTATTGCAGTGGAATTTATTAAAAAAGGGGGTGACTGTATTGTTGACTGGTTGGTAAGGTTATTTAATGTATGCATGATTCATGGCGAGGTGTCAGAGGATTGGCGAAATGCTTGCATAGTGCCATTGTACAAAGGCAAAGGGGATAAGAGTGAGTGCTCAAATTACAGAGGTATAAGTTTGTTGAGTATTCCTGGTAAATTATATGGGAGGGTATTGATTGAGAGGGTGAAAGCATGTACAGAGCATCAGATTGGGGAAGAGCAGTGTGGTTTCAGAAGTGGTAGAGGATGTGTGGATCAGGTGTTTGCTTTGAAGAATGTATGCGAGAAAAACTTAGAAAAACAAATGGATTTGTATGTAGCATTTATGGATCTGGAGAAGGCATATGATAGAGTTGATAGAGATGCTCTGTGGAAGGTTTTAAGAATATATGGTGTGGGAGGCAAGTTGTTAGAGGCAGTGAAAATTTTTATCGAGGATGTAAGGCATGTGTACGTGTAGGAAGAGAGTAAAGTGATTGGTTCTCATTGAATGTAGGTTTGCGGCATGGGTGTGTGATGTCTCCATGGTTGCTTAATTTGTTTATGGATGGGGTTGTTAGGGAGGTGAATGCAAGAGTTTTGGAAACAGGGGCAAGTATGCAGTCTGTTGTGGATGAGAGAGCTTGGGAAGTGAGTCAGTTGTTGTTCGCTGATGATACAGCACTGGTGGCTGATTCATGTAAGAAACTGCAGAAGCTGGTGACTGAGTTTGGTAAAGTGTGTGAAAGAAGAAAGTTAAGAGTAAATATGAATAAGAGCAAGGTTATTAGGTACAGTAGGGTTGAGGGTCAAGTCAATTGGGAGGTAAGTTTGAATGGAGAAAAACTGGAGGAAGTAAAGTGTTTTAGATATCTGGGAGTGGATCTGGCAGCGGATGGAACCATGGAAGCGGAATTGAATCATAGGGTGGGGGAGGGGGCGAAAATTCATGGAGCCTTGAAGAATGTTTGGAAGTGGAGAACATTATCTCGGAAAGCAAAAATGAGTATGTTTGAAGGAATAGTGGTTCCAACAATGTTGTATGGTTGCGAGGCGTGGGCTATGGATAGAGTTGTGCGGAAGAGGGTGGATGTGCTGGAAATGAGATGTTTGAGGACAATATGTGGTGTGAGGTGGTTTGATCGAGTAAGTAATGTAAGGGTAAGAGGGATGTGAGGAAATACAAAGAGTGTGCTTGAGAGAGTAGAAGAGGGTGTTTTAAAATAGTTTGGTCACATGGAGAGAATGAGTGAGGAAAGATTGAACAAGAGGATATATGTGTCAAAGGTGGAGGGAACGAGGAGAAGTGGGAGACCAAATTGAAGGTGGAAAGATGGAGTGAAATAGATTTTGAGTGATCGTGGCCTGAACATGCAGAAGGGTGAAGGGCGTGCAAGGAATAGAGTGAATTGGAACGATGTGGTATTCCGGGGTCGACGTGCTGTCAATGAATTGAGCCAGGGCATGTGAAGCGTCTGGAGTAAACCATGGAAAGTTGTGTGGGGCCTGGATATGGAAAGGGAGCTGTCGTTTCGGTGCATTATTACATGACAGCTAGAGACTGAGTGTGAACGAATGGGGCCTTTGATGTCTTTTCCTAGCGCTACCTCGCACACATGTGGGGGGAGGGGGTTGTTATTCCATGTGTGGCGAGGTGGCGATGGGAACAAATAAAGGCAGACAGTATGAATTATGTACATATGCATATATGTATATGTCTGTGTGTGTATATATATGTGTACATTGAGATGTATAGGTATGTATATTTGCGTGTGTGGACATGTATGTATATACATGTGTATGTGGGCGGGTTGGGCCATTCTTTCGTCTGTTTCCTTGCGCTACCTCGCTAACGCGGGAGACAGCGACAAAGCAAAATAAATAAATCTCAACATATGCATATATATACACACAGAGACATGTACATACATACACATGTACATAATTCATATTGTCTGCACTTATTCATTCATTTTACGAACCCGCCACACATGAAATAACAACCCCCTCCACCTCGCAGGTGCACGAGGTAGCGCTAGGAAAAGACAACAAAGGCCACATTCGATCACAGTCTCTAGCTGTCATGTATAACGCACTAAAACCACAGCTCCCTTTCCACATCCAGGTCTCTGAGAACTATCCATGGTTTACCCCAGACGCTTCACATGCCCTGGTTCAATCCACTGACAGCACGTTAACCCATGTATACCACATCGTTCCAATTCACTTTATTCCTTGCACGCCTTTCGCCCGCCTGCATGTTCAGGCCCCGATCACTCAAAATCTTTTTCACTCCATCTTTCCACCTCCAATTTGGTCTCCCAATTCTCGTTCCCTCAACCTCTGACACATATATCCTCTTGGTCTTTCTTTCCTCACTCATTCTCCCCATGTGACAAAACCATTTCAAAACACACTCTTCTGCTCTCTCAACCACACTCTTTTTATTTCCACACATCTCTCTTACCCTGTTACGACCACTCGATCAGCCCACCTCACACCACATATTGTCCTCAAATATCTCATTTCCAGCACATCCACCCTCCTCCACATAACTCTATCCATAGCAAATGCCTCGCAGCCATATAACATTGATGGAACCACTATTCCTTCAAACATACCCATTTTCGCTTTCCCAGATAATGTTCTCGACTTCCACACATTCTTCAACGCTCCGAGAACTTTCGCCCCCTCCCACACCCTATGATTCACTTCCGCTTCCATGGTTCCATCCGCCGCCAAATCCACTCCCAGATATCTAAAACACTTCACTTCCTCCAGTTTTCTCCATTCAATCTTACCTCCCGATTGACTTGTCCCTCAGCCCTACTATACGTAATTACCTTGCTCTTATTCATATTTACTCTCAGCTTTCTTCTTTCACACACTTTACCAAACTCAGTCACCAGCTTCTGCAGTTTCTCACACGAATCAGCCACCAGCGCTGTATCATCAGCGAACAACAACTGACTCACTTCCCAAGCTCTCTCATCCACAACAGACTACATACTTGCCCCACTTTCCAAAACTCTTGCATTCACCTCTCTAACAACCCCATCCATAAACAAATAAAACAACCATGGAGACATCACACACCCCTGCCGCAAACCTCGCACTAGCGCTACCTCGCACACCTGCGAGGTGAAGGGGGTTGTTATTTCATGTGTGGCGGGTTGGTGATTTCAATGAATAAGGGCAGACGGTATGGATTATGTATATGTATGTATATGTCTGTGTGTTGAGATGTATAGGTATGCATATTTACGCGTGTGCACGTGTGTGTATATACATATCGAGAACATTACCTCGGAAAGCAAAAATGGGTATGTTTGAAGGATTAGTGGTTCCAACAATGTTGTATGGTTGCGAGGTGTGGGCTATGGATAGAGCTGTGCGGAGGAGGGTGGATGTGCTGGAAATGATATGTTTGAGGACAATATGTGGTGTGAGGTGGTTTCATCGATTAAGTAATAATAGGGTAAGAGAGATGTGTGGTAATAAAAAGTGTGGTTGCGAGAGCAGAAGAGGGTGTTTTGAATGGATTTGGTCACATGGAGAGAATGAGTGAGGAAACATTGACAAAGAGGATATATGTGTCAGAGGTGGAGGGAACGGGGAGAAGTGGTAGACCAAATTGGAGGTAGAAAGATGGAGTAAAAAAGATTTTGAGTGATCGGGGCCTGAATATGCAGGAGGGTGAAAGGCGTGCAAAGAATAGAATGAATTGGAACGATTTGCTATACCGGGGTCGACGTGCTGTCACTGGATTGAACCAGAGCATGTGAAGTGTCTGGGGTAAAGAATGGAAAGTTCTGTGGGGCCTGGAAGTGGAAAGGGAGCTGTGGTTGCGGTGCATTATTACATGACAGCTTGAGACTGAGTGTGAATGAATGGGGCCTTTGGTGTCTTTTCCTCGCGCTACCTCCCACACATGAGGGGGGAGGGGGTTGTTATTCCATGTGTGGCGAGGTGGCGATGGGAACAAATAAAGGCAGACAGTATGAATTATGTACATGTGTATATATGTATATGTCTGTGTGTATATATATATGTGTATATTGAGATGTATCTGTTTCCCATTTTAGAAAGTTAATACAAGGAGGGGAGGATTTCCGGCCCCCCGCTCCCGTCCCCTCTAGTCGCTTTCTACGACTCGCGAGGAATACGTGGGAAGTATTCTTTCACCCCTATCCCCAGGGATAATATACATATATATATATACACATACACACACACACACACACACGCACATATACACACACACACATACATATATATACATATGAAAAATGTAAGAAACAATTTAGAAAACAAACTTTTAGCTTGAAATGAATGAAAAAATGAACGTCACATAATGGTTCAACCTCTGGCTATGGAAAAGGAAATGTACAATTTATTCACACAAACGTCAATAGCAGTTCTCATCAATTTCACAACTGAATCAATAAGCTTCAATGTCTAAGCTACATTTTTCTCCAACTTCACTATTTTCTTGTCAAAACACCATGCATGAAAACTGTCACTCCAGTAACACAACTATAAACATTTACTTCCCCTTTAAAAAGTTCTGGGGAAGTCTGTCTCGATACACTGCGGCGAGGCGACGCGACGCTGACACAATCACTGTCACAATATCACTTCTGCCTCCTTCCAAGCGTTGTTTCAGGGAATAATGATTGTTTAATTTGTTTATGGATGGGGTTGTTAGGGAGGTAAATGCAAGAGTTTTGGAAAGAGGGGCAAGTATGAAGTCTGTTGGGGATGAGAGAGCTTGGGAAGTGAGTCAGTTGTTGTTCGCTGATGATACAGCGCTGGTGGCGGATTCATGTGAGAAACTGCAGAAGCTGGTGACGGAGTTTGGTAAAGTGTGTGGAAGAAGAAAGTTAAGAGTAAATGTGAATAAGAGCAAGGTTATTAGGTACAGTAGGGTTGAGGGTCAAGTCAATTGGGAGGTGAGTTTGAATGGAGAAAAACTGGAGGAAGTGAAGTGTTTTAGATATCTGGGAGTGGATCTGTCAGCGGATGGAACCATGGAAGCGGAAGTGGATCATAGGGTGGGGGAGGGGGCGAAAATTTTGGGAGCCTTGAAAAATGTGTGGAAGTCGAGAACATTATCCCGGAAAGCAAAAATGGGTATGTTTGAAGGAATAGTGGTTCCAACAATGTTGTATGGTTGCGAGGCGTGGGCTATGGATAGAGTTGTGCGCAGGAGGATGGATGTGCTGGAAATGAGATGTTTGAGGACAATGTGTGGTGTGAGGTGGTTTGATCGAGTAAGTAACGTAAGGGTAAGAGAGATGTGTGGAAATAAAAAGAGCGTGGTTGAGAGAGCAGAAGAGGGTGTTTTGAAATGGTTTGGGCACATGGAGAGAATGAGTGAGGAAAGATTGACCAAGAGGATATATGTGTCGGAGGTGGAGGGAACGAGGAGAAGAGGGAGACCAAATTGGAGGTGGAAAGATGGAGTGAAAAGGATTTTGTGTGATCGGGGCCTGAACATGCAGGAGGGTGAAAGGAGGGCAAGAAATAGAGTGAATTGGAGCGATGTGGTATACAGGGGTTGACGTGCTGTCAGTGGATTGAATCAAGGCATGTGAAGCGTCCGGGGTAAACCATGGAAAGCTGTGTAGGTATGTATATCTGCGTGTGTGGACGTGTGTATGTACATGTGTATGGGGGGGGGGTTGGGCCATTTCTTTCGTCTGTTTCCTTGCGCTACCTCGCAAACGCGGGAGACAGCGACAAAGTATAAAAAAAAAAAAAAAAAAAATTGAGATGTATAGGTATGTATATTTGCGTGTGTGGACATGTATGTATATACATGTGTATGTGGGCGGGTTGGGCCATTCTTTCGTCTGTTTCCTTGCGCTACCTCGCTAACGTGGGAGACAGCGACAAAGCAAAATAAATAAATAGATAAATCTCAACGTATGCATATATATACACACAGAGACATGTACATACATACACATGTACATAATTCATATTGTCTGCACTTATTCATTCATTCTACGAACCCGCCACACATGAAATAACAACCCCCTCCACCTCGCAGGTGCACGAGGTAGCGCTAGGAAAAGACAACAAAGGCCACATTCGATCACAGTCTCTAGCTGTCATGTATAACGTACTAAAACCACAGCTCCCTTTCCACATCCAGGTCTCTGAGAACTATCCATGGTTTACCCCAGACGCTTCACATGCCCTGGTTCAATCCACTGACAACACGTTAACCCATGTATACCACATCGTTCCAATTCACTTTATTCCTTGCACGCCTTTCGCCCGCCTGCATGTTCAGGCCCCGATCACTCAAAATCTTTTTCACTCCATCTTTCCACCTCCAATTTGGTCTCCCAATTCTCGTTCCCTCAACCTCTGACACATATATCCTCTTGGTCTTTCTTTCCTCACTCATTCTCCCATGTGACAAAACCATTTCAAAACACACTCTTCTGCTCTCTCAAACACACTCTTTTTATTTCCACACATCTCTCTTACCCTGTTACGACTACTCGATCAGCCCACCTCACACCACATATTGTCCTCAAATATCTCATTTCCAGCACATCCACCCTCCTCCACATAACTCTATCCATAGCAAATGCCTCGCAGCCATATAACATTGCTGAAACCACTATTCCTTCAAACATACCCATTTTCGCTTTCCTAGATAATGTTCTCGACTTCCACACATTCTTCAACGCTCCGAGAACTTTCGCCCCCTCCCACACCCTATGATTCACTTCCGCTTCCATGGTTCCATCCGCCGCCAAATCCACTCCCAGATATCTAAAACACTTCACTTCCTCCAGTTTTCTCCATTCAATCTTACCTCCCGATTGACTTGTCCCTCAGCCCTACTATACGTAATTACCTTGCTCTTATTCATATTTACTCTCAGCTTTCTTCTTTCACACACTTTACCAAACTCAGTCACCAGCTTCTGCAGTTTCTCACACGAATCAGCCACCAGCGCTGTATCATCAGCGAACAACAACTGACTCACTTCCCAAGCTCTCTCATCCACAACAGACTACATACTTGCCCCACTTTCCAAAACTCTTGCATTCACCTCTCTAACAACCCCATCCATAAACAAATAAAACAACCATGGAGACATCACACACCCCTGCCGCAAACCTCGCACTAGCGCTACCTCGCACACCTGCGAGGTGAAGGGGGTTGTTATTTCATGTGTGGCGGGTTGGTGATTTCAATGAATAAGGGCAGACGGTATGGATTATGTATATGTATGTATATGTCTGTGTGTGTATATATATGTATGCGTTGAGATGTATAGGTATGCATATTTACGCGTGTGCACGTGTGTGTATATACATGTCGAGAACATTACCTCGGAAAGCAAAAATGGGTATGTTTGAAGGATTAGTGGTTCCAACAATGTTGCATGGTTGCGAGGTGTGGGCTATGGATAGAGCTGTGCGGAGGAGGGTGGATGTGCTGGAAATGATATGTTTGAGGACAATATGTGGTGTGAGGTGGTTTCATCGATTAAGTAATAATAGGGTAAGAGAGATGTGTGGTAATAAAAAGTGTGGTTGCGAGAGCAGAAGAGGGTGTTTTGAATGGATTTGGTCACATGGAGAGAATGAGTGAGGAAACATTGACAAAGAGGATATATGTGTCAGAGGTGGAGGGAGCGGGGAGAAGTGGTAGACCAAATTGGAGGTAGAAAGATGGAGTATAAAAGATTTTGAGTGATCGGGGCCTGAACATGCAGGAGGGTGAAAGGCGTGCAAAGAATAGAATGAATTGGAACGATTTGCTATACCGGGGTCGACGTGCTGTCACTGGATTGAACCAGAGCATGTGAAGTGTCTGGGGTAAAGAATGGAAAGTTTTGTGGGGCCTGGATGTGGAAAGGGAGCTGTGGTTGCGCTGCATTATTACATGACAGCTTGAGACTGAGTGTGAACGAATGGGGCCTTTGGTGTCTTTTCCTCGCGCTACCTCGCACACATGAGGGGGGAGGGGGTTGTTATTCCATGTGTGGCGAGGTGGCGATGGGAACAAATAAAGGCAGACAGTATGAATTATGTACATGTGTATATATGTATATGTCTGTGTGTATATATATATGTGTATATTGAGATGTATCTGTTTCCCATTTTAGAAAGTTAATACAAGGAGGGGAGGATTTCTGGCCCCCCGCTCCCGTCCCCTCTAGTCGCTTTCTACGACTCGCGAGGAATACGTGGGAAGTATTCTTTCACCCCTATCCCCAGGGATAATATATATATATATATACACACACACACACACACACACACACACACACACACACGCACACACACACACACACACACACACAAACATACATATATATACATATGAAAAATGTAAGAAACAATTTAGAAAACAAACTTTTAGCTTGAAATGAATGAAAAAATGAACGTCACATAATGGTTCAACCTCTGGCTATGGAAAAGGAAATGTACAATTTATTCACACAAACGTCAATAGCAGTTCTCATCAATTTCACCACTGAATCAATAAGCTTCAATGTCTAAGCTACATTTTTCTCCAACTTCACTATTTTCTTGTCAAAACACCATGCATGAAAACTATCACTCCAGTAACACAACTATAAACATTTACTTCCCCTTTAAAAAGTTCTGGGGAAGTCTGTCTCGATACACTGCGGCGAGGCGACGCGACGCTGACACAATCACTGTCACAATATCACTTCTGCCTCCTTCCAAGCGTTGTTTCAGGGAATAATGGTTGTTTAATTTGTTTATGGATGGGGTTGTTAGGGAGGTAAATGCAAGAGTTTTGGAAAGAGGGGCAAGTATGAAGTCTGTTGGGGATGAGAGAGCTTGGGAAGTGAGTCAGTTGTTGTTCGCTGATGATACAGCGCTGGTGGCGGATTCATGTGAGAAACTGCAGAAGCTGGTGACGGAGTTTGGTAAAGTGTGTGGAAGAAGAAAGTTAAGAGTAAATGTGAATAAGAGCAAGGTTATTAGGTACAGTAGGGTTGAGGGTCAAGTCAATTGGGAGGTGAGTTTGAATGGAGAAAAACTGGAGGAAGTGAAGTGTTTTAGATATCTGGGAGTGGATCTGTCAGCGGATGGAACCATGGAAGCGGAAGTGGATCATAGGGTGGGGGAGGGGGCGAAAATTTTGGGAGCCTTGAAAAATGTGTGGAAGTCGAGAACATTATCCCGGAAAGCAAAAATGGGTATGTTTGAAGGAATAGTGGTTCCAACAATGTTGTATGGTTGCGAGGCGTGGGCTATGGATAGAGTTGTGCGCAGGAGGATGGATGTGCTGGAAATGAGATGTTTGAGGACAATGTGTGGTGTGAGGTGGTTTGATCGAGTAAGTAACGTAAGGGTAAGAGAGATGTGTGGAAATAAAAAGAGCGTGGTTGAGAGAGCAGAAGAGGGTGTTTTGAAATGGTTTGGGCACATGGAGAGAATGAGTGAGGAAAGATTGACCAAGAGGATATATGTGTCGGAGGTGGAGGGAACGAGGAGAAGAGGGAGACCAAATTGGAGGTGGAAAGATGGAGTGAAAAGGATTTTGTGTGATCGGGGCCTGAACATACAGGAGGGTGAAAGGAGGGCAAGAAATAGAGTGAATTGGAGCGATGTGGTATACAGGGGTTGACGTGCTGTCAGTGGATTGAATCAAGGCATGTGAAGCGTCCGGGGTAAACCATGGAAAGCTGTGTAGGTATGTATATTTGCGTGTGTGGACGTGTGTATGTACATGTGTATGGGGGGGGGTTGGGCCATTTCTTTCGTCTGTTTCCTTGCGCTACCTCGCAAACGCGGGAGACAGCGACAAAGTATAAAAAAAAAAAAAAAAAAAATTGAGATGTATAGGTATGTATATTTGCGTGTGTGGACATGTATGTATATACATGTGTATGTGGGCGGGTTGGGCCATTCTTTCGTCTGTTTCCTTGCGCTACCTCGCTAACGCGGGAGACAGCGACAAAGCAAAATAAATAAATAGATTAATCTCAACGTATGCATATATATACACACAGAGACATGTACATACATACACATGTACATAATTCATATTGTCTGCACTTATTCATTCATTCTACGAACCCGCCACACATGAAATAACAACCCCCTCCACCTCGCAGGTGCACGAGGTAGCGCTAGGAAAAGACAACAAAGGCCACATTCGATCACAGTCTCTAGCTGTCATGTATAACGTACTAAAACCACAGCTCCCTTTCCACATCCAGGTCTCTGAGAACTATCCATGGTTTACCCCAGACGCTTCACATGCCCTGGTTCAATCCACTGACAGCACGTTAACCCATGTATACCGCATCGTTCCAATTCACTTTATTCCTTGCACGCCTTTCGCCCGCCTGCATGTTCAGGCCCCGATCACTCAGAATCTTTTTCACTCCATCTTTCCACCTCCAATTTGGTCTCCCAATTCTCGTTCCCTCAACCTCTGACACATATATCCTCTTGGTCTTTCTTTCCTCACTCATTCTCCCATGTGACAAAACCATTTCAAAACACACTCTTCTGCTCTCTCAACCACACTCTTTTTATTTCCACACATCTCTCTTACCCTGTTACGACTACTCGATCAGCCCACCTCACACCACATATTGTCCTCAAATATCTCATTTCCAGCACATCCACCCTCCTCCACATAACTCTATCCATAGCAAATGCCTCGCAGCCATATAACATTGCTGAAACCACTATTCCTTCAAACATACCCATTTTCGCTTTCCCAGATAATGTTCTCGACTTCCACACATTCTTCAACGCTCCGAGAACTTTCGCCCCCTCCCACACCCTATGATTCACTTCCGCTTCCATGGTTCCATCCGCCGCCAAATCCACTCCCAGATATCTAAAACACTTCACTTCCTCCAGTTTTCTCCATTCAATCTTACCTCCCGATTGACTTGTCCCTCAGCCCTACTATACGTAATTACCTTGCTCTTATTCATATTTACTCTCAGCTTTCTTCTTTCACACACTTTACCAAACTCAGTCACCAGCTTCTGCAGTTTCTCACACGAATCAGCCACCAGCGCTGTATCATCAGCGAACAACAACTGACTCACTTCCCAAGCTCTCTCATCCACAACAGACTACATACTTGCCCCACTTTCCAAAACTCTTGCATTCACCTCTCTAACAACCCCATCCATAAACAAATAAAACAACCATGGAGACATCACACACCCCTGCCGCAAACCTCGCACTAGCGCTACCTCGCACACCTGCGAGGTGAAGGGGCTTGTTATTTCATGTGTGGCGGGTTGGTGATTTCAATGAATAAGGGCAGACGGTATGGATTATGTATATGTATGTATATGTCTGTGTGTGTATATATATGTATGCGTTGAGATGTATAGGTATGCATATTTACGCGTGTGCACGTGTGTGTATATACATGTCGAGAACATTACCTCGGAAAGCAAAAATGGGTATGTTTGAAGGATTAGTGGTTCCAACAATGTTGCATGGTTGCGAGGTGTGGGCTATGGATAGAGCTGTGCGGAGGAGGGTGGATGTGCTGGAAATGATATGTTTGAGGACAATATGTGGTGTGAGGTGGTTTCATCGATTAAGTAATAATAGGGTAAGAGAGATGTGTGGTAATAAAAAGTGTGGTTGCGAGAGCAGAAGAGGGTGTTTTGAATGGATTTGGTCACATGGAGAGAATGAGTGAGGAAACATTGACAAAGAGGATATATGTGTCAGAGGTGGAGGGAGCGGGGAGAAGTGGTAGACCAAATTGGAGGTAGAAAGATGGAGTAAAAAAGATTTTGAGTGATCGGGGCCTGAACATGCAGGAGGGTGAAAGGCGTGCAAAGAATAGAATGAATTGGAACGATTTGCTATACCGGGGTCGACGTGCTGTCACTGGATTGAACCAGAGCATGTGAAGTGTCTGGGGTAAAGAATGGAAAGTTTTGTGGGGCCTGGATGTGGAAAGGGAGCTGTGGTTGCGCTGCATTATTACATGACAGCTTGAGACTGAGTGTGAACGAATGGGGCCTTTGGTGTCTTTTCCTCGCGCTACCTCGCACACATGAGGGGGGAGGGGGTTGTTATTCCATGTGTGGCGAGGTGGCGATGGGAACAAATAAAGGCAGACAGTATGAATTATGTACATGTGTATATATGTATATGTCTGTGTGTATATATATATATGTGTACATTGAGATGTATAGGTATGTATATTTGCGTGTGTGGACATGTATGTATATACATGTGTATGTGGGCGGGTTGGGCCTTTCTTTCGTCTGTTTCCTTGCGCTACCTCGCTAACGCGGGAGACAGCGACAAAGCAAAACAAATAAATCTCAACATATGCATATATATACACACAGAGACATGTGCATACATACACATGTACATAATTCATATTGTCTGCACTTATTCATTCATTTTACGAACCCGCCACACATGAAATAACAACCCCCTCCACCTCGCAGGTGCACGAGGTAGCGCTAGGAAAAGACAACAAAGGCCACATTCGATCACAGTCTCTAGCTGTCATGTATAACGCACTAAAACCACAGCTCCCTTTCCACATCCAGGCCTCTGAGAACTATCCATGGTTTACCCCAGACGCTTCACATGCCCTGGTTCAATCCACTGACAACACGTCAAGCCATGTATACCACATCGTTCCAATACACTTTATTCCTTGCACGCCTTTCGCCCGCCTGCATGTTCAGGTCCCGATCACTCAAAATCTTTTTCACTCCATCTTTCCACCTCCAATTTGGTCTCCCAATTCTCGTTCCCTCAACCTCTGACACATATATCCTCTTGGTCTTTCTTTCCTCACTCATTCTCCCCATGTGACAAAACCATTTCAAAACACACTCTTCTGCTCTCTCAACCACACTCTTTTTATTTCCACACATCTCTCTTACCCTGTTACGACTACTCGATCAGCCCACCTCACACCACATATTGTCCTCAAATATCTCATTTCCAGCACATCCACCCTCCTCCACATAACTCTATCCATAGCAAATGCCTCGCAGCCATATAACATTGCTGGAACCACTATTCCTTCAAACATACCCATTTTCGCTTTCCCAGATAATGTTCTCGACTTCCACACATTCTTCAACGCTCCGAGAACTTTCGCCCCCTCCCACACCCTATGATTCACTTCCGCTTCCATGGTTCCATCCGCCGCCAAATCCACTCCCAGATATCTAAAACACTTCACTTCCTCCAGTTTTCTCCATTCAATCTTACCTCCCGATTGACTTGTCCCTCAGCCCTACTATACGTATTTACCTTGCTCTTATTCATATTTACTCTCAGCTTTCTTCTTTCACACACTTTACCAAACTCAGTCACCAGCTTCTGCAGTTTCTCACACGAATCAGCTACCAGCGCTGTATCATCAGCGAACAACAACTGACTCACTTCCAAGCTCTCTCATCCACAACAGACTACATACTTGCCCCACTTTCCAAAACTCTTGCATTCACCTCTCTAACAACCCCATCCATAAACAAATAAAACAACCATGGAGACATCACACACCCCTGCCGCAAACCTCGCACTAGCGCTACCTCGCACACCTGCGAGGTGAAGGGGGTTGTTATTTCATGTGTGGCGGGTTGGTGATTTCAATGAATAAGGGCAGACGGTATGGATTATGTATATGTATGTATATGTCTGTGTGTGTATATATATGTATGCGTTGAGATGTATAGGTATGCATATTTACGCGTGTGCACGTGTGTGTATATACATGTCGAGAACATTACCTCGGAAAGCAAAAATGGGTATGTTTGAAGGATTAGTGGTTCCAACAATGTTGTATGGTTGCGAGGTGTGGGCTATGGATAGAGCTGTGCGGAGGAGGGTGGATGTGCTGGAAATGATATGTTTGAGGACAATATGTGGTGTGAGGTGGTTTCATCGATTAAGTAATAATAGGGTAAGAGAGATGTGTGGTAATAAAAAGTGTGGTTGCGAGAGTAGAAGAGGGTGTTTTGAATGGATTTGGTCACATGGAGAGAATGAGTGAGGAAACATTGACAAAGAGGATATATGTGTCAGAGGTGGAGGGAACGGGGAGAAGTGGTAGACCAAATTGGAGGTAGAAAGATGGAGTAAAAAAGATTTTGAGTGATCGGGGCCTGAACATGCAGGAGGGTGAAAGGCGTGCAAAGAATAGAATGAATTGGAACGATTTGCTATACCGGGGTCGACGTGCTGTCACTGGATTGAACCAGAGCATGTGAAGTGTCTGGGGTAAAGAATGGAAAGCTCTGTGGGGCCTGGATGTGGAAAGGGAGCTGTGGTTTCGGTGCATTATTACATGACAGCTTGAGACTGAGTGTGAACGAATGGGGCCTTTGATGTCTTTTCCTCGCGCTACCTCGCACACATGAGGGGGGAGGGGGTTGTTATTCCATGTGTGGCGAGGTGGCGATGGGAACAAATAAAGGCAGTATGAATTATGTACATGTGTATATATGTATATGTCTGTGTGTATATATATATGTGTACATTGAGATGTATAGGTATGTATATTTGCGTGTGTGGACATGTATGTATATACATGTGTATGTGGGCGGGTTGGGCCATTCTTTCGTCTGTTTCCTTGCGCTACCTCGCTAACGCGGGAGACAGCGACAAAGCAAAATAAATAAATCTCAACATATGCATATATATATACACACAGAGACATGTGCATACATACACATGTACATAATTCATATTGTCTGCACTTACTCATTCATTTTACGAACCCGCCACACATGAAATAACAACCCCCTCCACCTCGCACGTGTACGAGGTAGCGCTAGGAAAAGACAACAAAGGCCACATTCGATCACAGTCTCTATCTGTCATGTATAACGCACTAAAACCACAGCTCCCTTTCCACATCCAGGCCTCTGAGAACTATCCATGGTTTACCCCAGACGCTTCACATGCCCTGGTTCAATCCACTGACAACACGTCAAGCCATGTATACCACATCGTTCCAATACACTTTATTCCTTGCACGCCTTTCGCCCGCCTGCATGTTCAGGTCCCGATCACTCAAAATCTTTTTCACTCCATCTTTCCACCTCCAATTTGGTCTCCCAATTCTCGTTCCCTCAACCTCTGACACATATATCCTCTTGGTCTTTCTTTCCTCACTCATTCTCCCCATGTGACAAAACCATTTCAAAACACACTCTTCTGCTCTCTCAACCACACTCTTTTTATTTCCACACATCTCTCTTACCCTGTTACGACTACTCGATCAGCCCACCTCACACCACATATTGTCCTCAAATATCTCATTTCCAGCACATCCACCCTCCTCCACATAACTCTATCCATAGCAAATGCCCCGCAGCCATATAACATTGCTGGAACCACTATTCCTTCAAACATACCCATTTTCGCTTTCCCAGATAATGTTCTCGACTTCCACACATTCTTCAACGCTCCGAGAACTTTCGCCCCCTCCCACACCCTATGATTCACTTCCGCTTCCATGGTTCCATCTGCTGCCAAATCCACTCCCAGATATCTAAAACACTTTACTTCCTCCAGTTTTCTCCATTCAGTCTTACCTCCCAATTGACTTGTCCCTCAACCCTACTATACGTAATTACCTTGCTCTTATTCATATTTACTTTCAGCTTTCTTCTTTCACACACTTTACCAAACTCAGTCACCAGCTTCTGCAGTTTCTCACACGAATCAGCCACCAGCGCTGTATCATCAGCGAACAACAACTGACTCACTTTCCAAGCTCTCTCATCCACAACAGACTACATACTTGCCCCTCTTTCCAAAACTCTTGCATTCACTTCCCTAACAACCCCATCCATAAACAAATAAAACAGCCATAGAGACATCACACACCCCTGCCGCAAACCTCGCACTAGCGCTACCTCGCACACCTGCGAGGTGAAGGGGGTTGTTATTTCATGTGTGGCGGGTTGGTGATTTCAATGAATAAGGGCAGACAGTATGGATTATGTATATGTATGTATATGTCTCTGTGTGTATATATATGTATGCGTTGAGATGTATAGGTATGCATATTTACGCGTGTGCGCGTGTGTGTATATACATGTCGAGAACATTACCTCGAAAAGCAAAAATGGGTATGTTTGAAGGATTAGTGGTTCCAACAATGTTGTATGGTTGAGAGGTGTGGGCTATGGATAGAGCTGTGCGGGGGGGGTGGATGTGCTTTGGGAAAAGATATGTTTGAGGACAAAATGTGGTGTGCGGTTTGGTTTCATCGAGTAAGTAATAATTGGGGGGAAGGGGAGATTTTTTGTTTGGGAATAAAAAAGTGTTTGGTTTTTCGAGAGCAGAAGAGGGTGTTTTGAAAAGGATTTGGTTTACATGGAGAGAATGAAGTGGGGGGAAACTTGACAAAAAAGGATTTTATGTGTCAGAGGTGGAGGGAACGGGGAGATTGGGGGTAGCCCAAAATTTGGGGGTAAAAAAGGTGGGTAAAAAAAGAATTTTTTAGGGGGATTTGGGGGCCCTGAGCATGCAGGGGGGTGAAAGGCGTGCAAGGAATAGAATTTAATTGGGAAAGATTTGGCCCATACCGGGGGGGCGCGTTTTGTCAATGGATTGAACCAGAGCATGTGGAAGTGTCTGGGGGGGAAAAAATGGAAAGTTCTGTGGG